>NW_014570478.1:6614-14331 GCF_001313835.1 Polistes canadensis
TACTTTTATTTAAATAGATAGAAATTTAATAAGTTGAGTACTTTAATTAAAATGCAAAGAGATTTGATATGTTTAGTACTTTTCTTGATGCGACTGATGCCTTAATCAGTACTCCAGTAGATTGTAGTTATTCGAAAAATCTTCTTACGGTTGATATTGAAAATGTTAATAATGGAAAGGACGAAAAGAAGATAAAACACAATAACAAATATATTTGAGCCTAGTCAGTATTAAGAAGTATTAAATATATATTTGGCTCATCAGATAAAAGTCTTTCAGCATAAAAACCCTGGTTAAAACGTTGACAAAGAGTCCGTACAAATAAGGATAATTCTTGCAACGTGCAGGACCGCCTTTGTTCCTTTGTCGCTGGCTGAACTTTAATGATGTAGTATTGCGCAATAAAAATAGTTCTCTCTGTTGTAGTTCTTGCAAGTCTAAGCTTTTATACGTTAAATGAATCTCGAGCGATGAATCACGCGTGATGTATACCGAGTAATGATAGGCGCAAGAACGCGCTGGGCTTTAAACAAAAAAGCGATGCCATGCTAGACCAATCTCCGATAAGCCCGAGGATAACGCTGCCGTCGATACGTGTGATTGACGTAATAAATGTAGTGGGAGAACGCGGGCTAAAAAAAAAAAAAAAGCTCTTGCAAACATCTTGCCTCTACCGTGGTTACATAAAAAAAAACGATACTGATTTKTCGCACGTGTTTTACGCCTTGGCAGGGCTTTACACGCCCCAGCGCTTCGCCCTACTCACTCGTTGCGTAGGAAGCGCAACTTGAACGAGAATTGTTCAGAATTTAAAMAAAAATGCACACACTTAAATACAAATTATAAACAATATACATACTGCTAATCGCATTTTACAATACATATTCAGTAATTAACGCTACTAAATTACAAAAAAAAAATTTTTTTTTTTTTATAAAACGCTTGGCAAAAGAGAAAGACGTTTAATACCGCGCTTTACAAGATCGTTGGCAGTTTTTACTCTCGTTACGCGTGCTATACTGTCGGCATCTTTATGTATTTCCGCGACACGTCCTAATAGCTATTTAATTAGGGGGGAATTATCTTCTTGCAGGATGACTAGCGTAGTCAGGCTTATTTCGTATGCTGTGYCTCTGTGCCATTTTTTACGGACCGTCTGCTTGTTCTAATATTCTTTATTCCGTCAATTCCAAAAACGCTGTCTCATCTGCTGTACGTGCTGCCATTGTGAAACGCCTGGATAGTATATTCCTTTATTCGTCCTCTGGCAAACTTCTAAACGAATTTTCAATTAAAAAATGTGCAGGTGTAAAAGCGTGCAAACCATTCGGGTCATTAGACAGAGGCGTGATAGGACACGAGTTAAGAATGG
The DNA here is from genome assembly GCF_001313835.1 of Polistes canadensis. Classification (NCBI taxonomy): domain Eukaryota; kingdom Metazoa; phylum Arthropoda; class Insecta; order Hymenoptera; family Vespidae; genus Polistes; species Polistes canadensis. The sequence goes on from NW_014570478.1 coordinate 7,987, forward strand.
CCTCTTTCTCGAAGACGTATGTTAATAATGCCTCGTAAGATAGCAATGTTTCGCCTCTAATTCGTACTAAATGACATTTAAACGATTTTACGGTTGCCCCTTATAGACCTTTTAAAATGGGGGAAACGTGGTGGGATGAAATGCTACTTGATCCCTTCTTTACCGAACTTCGCTAGACGCGTGATTCTAGTTCGTTTGCCGCACCTACGTAATAAGTCGCGTTATCGAAATATATTTCTAAAAATTTTCTACGGCGTGATACAAATCTACGCAAGGCTGCTAAAAATGCTTCAGTCGTTAGATCATTTACGAGTTCTAAATGAACGGCTTTTATGCAAAAGCAGACGAATACAGCCACATAAAGTTTAGCGCGACCCCGGTTCCGTTGTAGCTTTTCCTTGAAGCATAACGGTCAGCAGAAGTCCACGCTAGTGTGAAGAAACGGACGATTTGGTAAAAGGCGACTGGCAGATAGATCACTCATCGGATATTTCAGCGTAGTGGGTTTTAAACGTTGACAAGTAATGCATTTATATATTACGCGTTTAATGCGGCTTCACCTATTTAAGTACCAAAACGATTCGCGAAGTGCGTTTAAAGTAACTTGCGTACAACCGTGCCTCATTTGATAGTGCTTTTCGAGTATTATCGCGTTTGTAAATGTATGGTCTTTCAATAATAGTGCGGGATGCATTTGCTCGTATGGCAAGTTGCTCCTTGCCAATCAACCTCCAAATCTTAATATTAATAAATTGTCTACAAACGGGCTAAGTACGGAGAATGATGCGCAAACCTCTTTTCCGTACTTGATCTATTTGATGATCTCGGAAAATGCTTCTTCWTGTATCAATCTAATCGAGATTACTTTCGCGCCTTTCCATTCGTCTACTGTTAACTCACTTATTATTCTTTTCTATTTTAAATTGCGCGAGTTACGTGCGAATCTAGCGCAATACGCGATAAGGCGCCTTAATTTGACAAACGAGTGGTACCGCCTAAATATTTCGAATGGAGTAACTACCTTTGCGTAAGTTACAGTCTTTTTTTCCGGGATTTTGTTTAGTTCTAATCTACTATGCAGTAACCTTAATTCCGGCTTGATAAGAAATGCAGGACCAGATTTCTAAAGCTTACTTTCGCGGAGCTCGGAAGGTGTAACGCCGCGAGAAATTAAATCTGTGGGGCTATGCTTGGACGCAACCCTGACGCTACAGTTTGCGAGCTTTGCTCTCTTGAATTTTAGCTACGCGATGTTCTACGTAAGTTTTTAAAGTGTGAGGCGGAGCGTTGATCCAATGCAAAAGTACCGTAAAATCCGCCTAAAATATTGTACGGAAGAAAATCATTTCTACGCAAAGCGTCTTTAGTGGCCTTAAAGAGCCGCGAGAGTATTAAAGCGCCGCAAACTTCTAGGCRCGAAACTGATAGCATTTTAAGCAGCGCTACATTGGATTTTGCGCAGACTAATCTTAAAGTGCGATTTTTTTCAAACGTTTTTAAATAAATGCACACGTTGTAAGCTCTTTAGCTCGTGTCACAAAAACAGTGCATTTCCAGTTCTTCTCCATCACCTGCTAGGTTGCGCGTGAAATTTATCTCCTTAAACGTATGTAGATTTTGGCAGAACTCTCGCCATATTCTATATATATAGGCTGGGATATTTTCATCCCACGTCGACTTTATTTGCTTTAGCCGTTGCATCATCATTTTCGCATTGATTACTACCTGTCGAAATAAATTTAGCAGGTCGAATGACTGCGAAATTTCGGACAATATAACGCGCTGAGTAACCTTTGGTAGATCAGCTGTTTGCTTTATTGTATAGCCTTTGTTATCTTCAGCCGCGTTCCAATTATTACCTAATGTTTTTACCGTGCATGACGAATTTGAATTTACGATGTTATTTCGCGGACTTGCTTTGATTCCCTAACTGTTCGCTCCCCGGCTAACAAGTCGTCTACATAGAAATCCTCTTTAAGAACGATGGCAGCTCTCGGGAATCCGTGAAATTACTCGCTCGCGAGTTGATGTAAATTACGCGTTGATAAGAACGACGCGAAGGCGGTTCCATAAGTTACTGTATTTAATCTATATGCTTACACGAGCTCAATTTCTGTCGACGCCAGAGTAAAGTTTGGTATTTGCGATCGCGCGGGTCTATTCTTATCTGCCGATTCATCTTCGCGATGTCCGCGGTAATAGCGTTAACGCGTGATCTAAATCTTACTAAAAATGTAATGCAACTGTCCTGCATGGTCAGACCAACCATTAATACCTCCTTCAAAGTTTTCCCGTTGTTAGTTTTTTGCCGACGCGTCGAACACTACTTGCAAATTGGTCGTAAGACAAACATGTTTTAATAAAGCTTAATGCGGTAAAAAAAATGTATCTTTGTGGGGTCTTCCTTCAATCGTTGTCATTTGACCTAGTTCTTCATATTCATATAAGAATTTAATTTATTCATTTCTAATTTCCGACTAGCCTGACAATAACCGCTTTAACGAGTGTAATCTTCGCCACGCGTGAAATCCTCGTAACACATGAAATCCTCGCAACGCGTGAAATCTAAGCCACACGTGAAATCCTTGCAACGCGTGAAATCTTTACATCGCGCTTGCGTACGAATCGCTTAACTGATTCTCTTCCTTGTATGGCAGCCTTGCCACACATCTGCCTGTATCATGCCGTCGCGTGTGGCTTTTATAATGCGCTTCGCACAAATTTTTCTTGTGCGAACTAATACTAGTCTTAGCTACTTCTTCAATCTTCCAAAATTTCTCCAATAATTAATTCAATTCTGCTGTATCTGTGTAGCAGTTACCGCTCTGCGAACTACGCGCGGCTCCTGTTTTCATAACGAGCCATCTTAACACAATTCCTTGTGCCCTGAAACTTTTATTTAATCAAATGCTCTGATCTAAACGTCATAATTATGTAAAAATCTCGACACCGAGACTTGCGTCGATATTCGCGATCTCATGAAAATTGTGATCTGTCAAATGGATCCCTGCCGTCATAACTAACTCTTCTCGCGAAATTCGTTGCGAGGGTAACCGATTCGTTACAACTGGTGATAATAAAATTTTTAATCCTACCGCAATTTTCTGCTTGCGATTTCTAAGTAAATACTAGTACGTCCATGACTTGCTTGAATATTCGTACAAAATTCCACACAATAAATAATAAAAAAATGCGTTTCGGAACCCGAATCCAAGAGTAAAAGACACCCGTGTGGTCTGCTATCAAAATCTAGCAAATGCACCACTGCCGCAGCAGCGCAAGTGCACGCGAGTGATTGAGCCTTACATGTGCATTATGCACTTTCGATAACACCTTGATATGCAAACTCATGATGCCCACCGTTGCACCTTTTGCAACGGCCTCTTTTACATGTAACAACTCACAATGACTGCCTTTGCAACTTTCTGCAGCAGCCTTTCTTAATACATGTGCAAACTTATAATCAGCTTGAAAACAATTTAAGCACAAATTGGCGTTAACCACGATTCTCTTGCGCTCCTTAGGCTCGGCCCTTCGTAACAGCTTACACTCCGATGGATGCTTGCCTCTCACGGCATATGCTACACAAGATGGTCGCACTCAAGAAATAAACTTTAACTTATCTTTAGTCGGTTTATCGCGGCCAATTTCGCGGAGAATTACAACGCGGCTCATCACGCACCGATTTCCTTAAACAAAAATTCCTCTCAGGTCCAAACAACACGTTCCTTCTGTTATTGTCAATCCTCTTCGGCTTTTCTGCCAGCGTGGCGCTTACTAGCGCATTTCCCGTATCGCGTAAAAATACCAAAAACTCGTTCGCCGTCGGTAAAGCATCTCGGGAAAAACGTTGTGCCCATTGAAGACGTTTTGCTGAATTCACTCGCTAAAGATGTGCAATGATAACAAATTGATCGACAAAGACATTTTTAGTAGCTATTAATGCCCTATAATTTGCATTCAGCGCATCGGACGCGGCCATTAAGACGACGAAAACTCACTGGTAATCAGACGACCCTCCAAAATAGCTCGCACGAGCTTATTTATCAATATTAACAAATTATCATAGCAATCGACAAAGGTCTTTCACGCAATCGGATAATTATCCGCAGTAATTTACAGAACACTTATTTTTTCCGCAGCCGGTCCCGATAAGCATGATTTTAAATAGGCAATCCTTTGTATATCCCGAAGTACGGAATTATTTCCTATCACAAATTGAAACGTGTCTTCGGCTATTCCTCATGCTGCCCGTCAAATCGAGGTAATTGCACCGCCGGTATTCTGTAACTACTATCTACGGACAGACTGCTAACCGTAGTTCAAACCGAAGACAGCCGACTCGCAGTAGGCGAATTTGTATCTTAGGTAATTACCGAATCAATGCTATTATTAATTAATCATGCTTCCCCTATTGCATCAATGACTGCCTCGATATGATTATAAATTTCGTCAAACAGCGTTCCTATCGCTTCACCGGTAGTTTTTTCTATCATTTTCTCTAATATTGCCACATCCTTATCGATTTTGTAAATTCTAATCTTTAATTTCACTATATTGCGCGGGCTGGTACGATTTATCTCGCTTAATGCTTTTTGAAACTGCGCGAATTCTTTCCTTATATACTCGAATCTACTTTCAACGCGCTCGACATCACCACGTGCACTACTTGAACGAGGAATTTTCACGACAGAAGGCAAAATCAGGAAGAGAAAAGAGGGGGCAAAATACAACTTCGAAGAATGATCAAGCAACAGAAATTACAAAACTCACGTTTATCCTCTAAATAAAGTGTAGTGTGCAGGGTACTCACGCACTGGAACAATAGAAGCTTCTCGGCATATAGCGATGATGCAATTCCTCCTTTGTTGCTAGTTTGGAAGTCTTCCGTTGCCTCTTTCTCCTGTGTTGTAGAAGACTGTATGCGCAATAGATACCGGTCGGAGAGGGGAAAGGAAGCTCCCGATCCGGCTCGAATGACCAAAATAGTGATGCGACTGATGCCTTAATCGGTACTTCAGTGGATAGTAGTCAATCGAAAAATGCTTTTACAGGTGATATCGATATTCTTTATTAAAGGGAAGAAGGATAGGAAAATAAAAAAACAATAACAAATTTATTTAAGCCCAGTCAGTACTAAAAAGTACGTTTTGTTTGGCTCGTCAGGGAAAAGCCTTTCGGCAACAAAACCCTTGAGGAATCGATGAAGAAGAGTCCACAAATTATGATAATTCTGGTTAAGTGCCGGACCGCCTTTGTCCCTTGTCGCTGGTTGAACTTAGATGATGTAGTTTTGCGCAATACAAATAATTCTCCTAGAAGTAGTTTCTCGCAAGTCGCAACTTTCTAAGATAGATGAATTTCGAGCGATGAATCACGCGTGATGAACCAAGAGTGCCGAAATGATGAGTGCTAACAGGCGCAAGAACGCGCTGGGTTTTATACTAAAAAGCGATGCAATGCTGGCCTAATCACCGAATAGCCCGAGCATAACGCAACTGTCAATACATGTTATTAGTATAATAAATGTGGTGGGAGAACTCAAGCTAGAAGAAAAAAGGAGCCCTTACAAGCATCTTAGCGCTACCGTTGCTACTACCAAAAACAAAGACACTGCTTTGTCGAGCGTGTATCACGTCTCGGCAGGGCCGTCCATGCCCTGGCACTTCGCCCTACTCACTTGTTGCGTATAATACGCAACACTAGGTTTCTTTATATAAAAATAGAAAGAGATTTAATAAGTTAAGTACTTTCACTTACATAGATAAAAATTTGTTTAGTTTAGTGCTTTTATTCAAATAGAAAGAGATGGGATGAGTTAAGTACTTTTATTTAGGTAGAAAGAGATTTGAAGAGTTAAGTACTTCCATTCAAATTAAAATAGATATGATAAGTTAAGTACTTTTATTTAAACAGCAATAGACCCAATTAATTAAGTTTTTCTATTAAAATATAATGATTTTGGATAAGTAGAGTTTTTTTATTTAAAAAAGAAAGATATAAAGAGTTAGGTTTTTTTAATTAAATAGAAAAAAATGTTATGTGTAAAGTATTTTTTTTAAATAGAAAATTATTTAAAAAGCGTAAAACTTTTGTTTAAATACAAAGGGATTTGTAGGGTTTATTACTTTCATTTAAATAAATAGAGATTTATTATGTAAAGTACTGTCATTAAAATTAAAAGACATTTGATAAGTTGAGTACGGTATTTAAAATAGAAATAGATTTAATCAGTTATGTATTTTTCTTTAATAAAAAAAAAACAATGTGTTTATTACTTTTATTCAAATTAAATGAGAATTGATGAATTGAGTACTTTTATTTAAATGAAAAAGGATTTGATGA
>NW_014570479.1:0-2729 GCF_001313835.1 Polistes canadensis
TTTCGTTGAAAAAGAATTGAGTTCTTCACGTGAAGTATCTAAAAAATGCTGTAGTAAAATAATTTTTTTCCTTTTTTTGGACTGCAGTTGTTGAAATATAATTGTTATTTGCTGGATTTTATTAGACAAAACTCGTTTTACTTGTTAGTATACGCTTAAAATTTTGAAAGATAATGTTTTACAGCTTTGGTTTTATAGCATCTCTTTATGTATCTGATAGTTTTAAACTACGGTTTAATTCATAAAGTAGCAAAAATTTCTTTCTAAAAATATTTAACATTTTTAACGACGGATAAAATGTGCCACTAGAAAAAAAACAGATTAAATGTTAGGTCTTCTACATTCGATTTGCGTTGATAATAAATTGGATTCTTCACGTAAAGTAACCAAAAAATGTTGTAATAATATGATTATTTTCCTTTTTTTGAACTGCAGTTGTTGAATTATAAATGTTACTTGCAGGATTTTAATCAACGTAACACTTTTTATTCGTTAGTATACGCTTTAAAACTTGAAACAAAATGTTTTACAGCTTTTGTTATATAGCACTTTTTTTAGAAATTATATAGTTCTTTACTACGATTAATTACAGAAAGTAGCGAAAATTTCTGTCTAAATAAATTAAAACATTTTTAGCGACGGTAAGAATGTGCTATTAGAAACAAGACAGAATAAATTCAGGTTGACTATAATCGAGTTTCTTCAAAAGAGTAACAAATTCTACACGTAAAGTAACCAAAAAAAGTAGTAATAAAATGATTTTTTATCTTTTTTTTGACTGCAGAAGTCTAAATATAAATGATGTTTGCCAAATCGTTTTGGACATAAAACTTTATAATTGTAAGTATACGCTTTAAAGCTGGACAGAAAACGTTTCATAGCGTTTGGTAAATAGAAATTTTTTAGATCTTTTATAATTATTAACTACGATTTAATCTAAAAAGTAGCAAAAATTTTTTTTAATTTATTACCAATTTTTAAGCGAGGGTAAAAGTTTGCTATAAGAAACGAAACAGAATAGATGTAAGGTTGACTACAATCGAACTTTGTCGAAAACTAAATAAATTCTATATGTGATGTAAACAAAAAAAGGTTTAATAAAATGATTTCTTCTCTTTTCTTTGACTGCATTTGGAAAAAAGTAAATGATATTTGCAAGATTTTATTAGACATAATACATTTTATTTGTTAGTTTACGCTTTAAAAAATGAAAGAAACCGTTTTATAGCTTTTGGTATATAGCACTATGTTAGAAATATTATAATTTTTAGCTACGATTTAATCCAGAAAGTAGCAAAAATTTGTTTTTAAATTTATTAGGAATTTTTAAACGAAGGTTAAATGTGCTATAAGAAACGAAACAGGATAGATGTAGGGTTGACTACTATCGAATTATGTCAAAAACTAAATAAATTCTATAAGTGAAGTAACCAAAAAAATTTGTAATAAAATGATTTCTTCTCTTTTCTTCGACTGCACTTGTAAAAAAGTAAATAATATTTGCTAGATTTTAGTGAACATAACACTTTTTATTTGTTAGTTAACGCTTTAAAACTTGAAAGAAAACGTTTCATAGCTTTTGTAGTATAGTACTTCTTGAGATATCTTATAGATTTCAACAATTATTTTATCTAGAAGGCAGCGAAAATATTTCCAAAATATAATAAAAAACTTTTAGCGACGGCAAAATGTGCTATAAGAAAAAAGACATAATGGATGTCACGTTGACTACAATCGAGTTTCTTTGAAAAAGAATAAAAACCTACACGTAAAGTTACTAAAAAAATGTAGTTATAAAATGATTTTTTCTCTTTTTTTTGACTGCAGTAGTCCAAATATAAATGTTGTTTTCCCAACTCATCTGGACCTAAAACTTCTTATTTTTAAGTATACGCTTTAAAGCTGGACAGAAAACGTTTTATAGCTTTTGGTAAATGGAACTTTTTTAGATCTTTTATTATTTTCAACTACGATTTAAATCAGAAACTAGCAAAAATTGTTTCTAAATTTATTAAGAATTTTTAAGCGAAATTAAAAATCTGCTATAAGAAATAAAACAGGATAGATGTAATGTTGACTACTATCGAATTTTGTCAAAAACTAAATTAATTCTATAAGTGAAGTAACCAAAAAAAATTTGTAATAAATTGATTTCTTCTCTTTTCTTCGACGGCACTTGTTAAAAAGTAAATGATATTTGCTAGATTTTATTGAACAAAACACTTTTTATTTGTTTTTTAACGTTTTAAATCTTTAAAGAAAACGTTTTATAGCTTTTTTAATATAGTACTTCTTTAGATATCTGATAGATTTCAACAAGTATTTAATCTAGAACGCAGCGAAAATTTTTCTTAAATATAATAAAAAATTTTTAGCGACGGTAAAATGTGCTATTAGAAACGAGAAATAATAGATGTCAGGTTGACTACAATCGAGTTTCTTCGAAAGAGAATTAAATTCTACACGTAAAGTAATCAAGAAATATAGTAAAGAAATGATTTTTTCTCTTTTTTTTGACTGCAGTAGTCCAAATATAAATGATGTTTGCCAAATTCTTTTGGACTGAACACTTTTTACTTGTAAGTATACGCTTTAAAGCTGGACAGAAAACATTTCATAGCTTTTGGTAAATAGAGCTCTTTTACAGTTTTTATAATTTTAAACTATGATTTAATCTAGAAAGTAGAAAAAATTTCTTTTTAAATAAATAAAAAAATTTTAATCGAACG
>NW_014570479.1:5200-6392 GCF_001313835.1 Polistes canadensis
AGATTGACTAAAATCGAATTTTGCCGAAAAAGAATTAAATTCTTCACGTAAAGTAACTRAAAAAAGTTGTAGTAAATTGATTTTTTCCATTTTCTTGGACTGCTGCTGTTGAAATATTAATATTTTTTGCAAGATTTTATTAGACATAACACTTATTATTTGTTTGTTTACGATTTAAATCTTGATAGAAAACGTTTTTTTACTTTTGTAATATAGTACTTCTTGAGATATCTGATAGWTTTTAACAATTATTAAATGTAGAAGGCAGCGAAAATTTTCCTAAATACAATAAAAAATTTTTAGCTACGGTAGAATGTGCTATTAGAAACAAGACATAATCGATGTCATATTGACGACACTCGAGTTTCTTTGAAAGAGAATTAAATTCAACACGTAAAGTAACCAAAAAAAATAGTAATAAAATAATATTTTCTCTTTTTTTTGACTGCAGTATTCCAAATATAAATGATGTTTTCCATATTCTTTTGGACTAAAAACTTTTTACTTGTAAGTATACGCTTTAAAGCTGGACAGAAAACATTTCATAGCTTTTGGTAAATAGAACTTTTTTACATTTTTTATAATTTTTAACTACGATTTAATCCAGAAAGTAGCAAAAATWTGTTTTTAATTTTATTGACAATTTTTAAGCGAAGGTAAAAATGTGCTATAAGAAACAAAACAGAATAGATGTAAGGTTAAATACAACTGAATTTTGTCGTAAACTAATTAAATTCTACACGTAAAGTAACCAAAAAAAGTTAAAATAAAATGATCTATCTCTTATCTAGGACTGCAGTTGCTAAAATTTAAATGATATTTGCTAGTTTTTATTAGAAATTAAACTTTTTGTTTGTTAGTATACGCTTTAAAACATGAAAGAAACCGTTTTATAGCTTTTGGTATATAGCACTATGTTAGAAATTTTATAATTTTTAATTACGATTTAATCCAGAAAGTAGCRAAAATTTCTTTTTAAATTTATTAACAATTTTTAAGCAAACGTGAAAATGTGCTATTAGAGATTAAACAGAATAGATGTAAGATTGACTACAATCCTATTTTGCGGAAAAAGAATTAAATTCTTCACGTAAAGTAACTGAAAAAAGTTGAAATAAAACAATGTTTTCCCYTTTCTGGGACTGCTGCTGTTTAAATATTATTATTTTTTGCTAGATTTTATTAGACATAA
>NW_014570479.1:8493-9672 GCF_001313835.1 Polistes canadensis
AGAAAACGTTTTATAGCTTTTAATAATCAGAACTTTTTTACATTTTTTATAATATGTAACTATGATTTCATCGAGAAAGTAGCAAAAACTTCTTTTTAAATATATAAAAAATTTATAAGCGAAGGTAAAAATGTGCTATTAGATACTGAAGAAAATAGATGTTAGGTTGATTACAATCGAATTTTGTCGAAAAAGAATTGAATTCTACAGGTAAAGTAACCCAAAATATTTGTAATAAAATGATTTCTTTTCTTTTTTTCGACTGCAGTTGTTAAAAAGTAAATGATATTTGCTAGATGTTATTAGACATGAAACTATTTATTGGTTAGTATACACTTTACTTCATGAAAGAAACTGTTTCATTGCTTTTAGTATATAGCACTTTGTTAGAAATTTTATAGTTTTTAACTACGATTTAATCCAGAAAGTAGCGAAAATTTCTTTCTTAATATATTAGAACATTTTTGGCGAAAGTAAAAATGTAGTACTAGAAACAAAACAGAATATATGTCCGGTTTACTACAATCGAGATTCGTTGAAAGAGAATTAAATTCTACACCTATAGTAACCAAAAAAAGTTAAAWTAAAATGTTTTTTTCTTTCATCTAGGACTGCAGTTGTAAAAATGTAAATGATATTTTCTAGATTTTAKTGGAAATAAAACTTTTTATTTCTAAGAATACGCTTTAAAGCGGGACAGAAAACGTTTCATAGCTTTTGGTAAATTGAACTTGTTTGGATATTTATAATTTTTAACTACGATTTAATCCAGAAAGTAGCGAATATTTCTTTTTAGATGTATAAAAAGTTTTTAAGCAAACGTAAAAATGTGCTATTAGAGACTAAACAGAATAGATGTTAGGTTTACTACAATCAAGTTTTGTTGAAAAAGAATTGAATTCTTTACGTTAATTAACTGAAAAAAGTTGTAATAAAATGATTTCTTCCATTTTCTTGTACTGCTGCTGTTAAAATATTAATGTTATTTGCTAGACTTTATTAGACTTAACACTATTTATTTGTAAGTATGCGCTTTAAAACTTTAAAGAAAACGCTTTATAGCTTTTGTAATATAGTACTTCTTTAGATATCTGATAGATTTTAACAATTATTTAGTCTAGAAAGCATCAAAAATTTTTCTTAAACGTATTAAATAATTTTCAGCGACGGTAAAATGTG
>NW_014570479.1:12193-13821 GCF_001313835.1 Polistes canadensis
GTCCTTAATAGTTTTTTCATCTCCATTTTCTATTGTTAATTTTTTTATGCCATATTCTAGGTCTTTACTTAGCGTGTTTACTTGCACTTCTTTAGGATTTACTGGGATCCCAAACCCTGGTTCTAGGTTAATAATTTCTTCCACTTCATTCGGAAGCTCTACATCGGTTTAATGAAATATAACATTGTTTTGTTTGTTGTTTATATTATTGTTGTGATATTTTTCATTTATTAAGCTGTTTAATTTTTTATATTATTGCTTTTTATAATTTTAAATTTGTCTTTATATTTATTGTTAAACCATGTTGTGTAATTCCTGTAATCATTCGTTGTTTATTTTTTTATCAAAATGTTAATTGTGTTTTCTATATTTTTCTTTAATATCCTAATTTTCCATGCTGTGACCTTTATTTCTAAATAATTTCTCTTTTTTTGGAGGAATTTTTTCAAATTGTCCGTTTCTTATTGAAACACATGGGCTTCAATTTGCAAAGAATTTCATAATAACAACAGGAAAAAAATAGAAATAATTTTAAAAAACAACAATTATCCAACGAGTCTCATTMRCAYGATATTTAATAAGTTTAGATTAGTCAAAGAACAGAAAAAAGAACCAAACAATAAAAAAATTATCAGGTTCCCATTTATCAAACCTTTGTCTAATAGAATAAATAATTGTTTTAAAAATACCAATGTCAAGTTAGTATTTTATAACTTAGTAAAAATAAAATCTATATATACGAAACTAAAAGATAAGGATGATAAATTAGAACAATCAAACTTGGTAGATAAAATACCATGTGAATGTAAAAATGTTATATAGAACAAACAAAACAAAAATTAAAAAAACGATTAGAACAACATAGGARCGATAGCAAACCGAAGAATGCTCAAAAGACAACTACAACCGCGTTAGCGGAACATCATTTTAAAAGAAGACATAATTTTAAATTTGACGAAACCAAAATTKTAGATAAAGAAGATAACTGGTACAAAAGAAATATCAGTTAAATGTACCATATAACGAACAATAATAATGTTAATTTCAAAACCAATACCAATAATCTAAACAGCATATATAACGAAATTTTAAAAYTTAATTACCATAACAAGACACATAACAGAGGTTACAATAATAATAAAGACATATAATTTAGGAAACACCAGCTTAGGGGTAACCAGTAGTGTTCGAAAAGTTATAGTAGAATAACGTTTTTTAAAAATTGACTCTATATATAAGATAGTGAAAACTTATGACTGTAATAAAAATGATGTTATATTGACTTATGAACATAACTATCAAGGTAAAATAACGCTATGAATTGTAAGTTTATTTTTTATATAATAAATAATTTTAGTTGCTGAGGAAGTCTCAAATAGAGACGAAACGTTCAACGGATAAATATAGTGTTCATCTTAATTAAACCCGTCCGAAAAACCACCTCCCTAAGAGTAAACTTAGTAATAATATTAAAGAAAACGTTTTATAGCTTTTGGTATGTAGCACTTTTTTAGAAATTTTATAGTTATTTACTACGATTTAATCAAGAAGGAAGCGGAAATTTTTTTCTAAATATAATTAAACATTTTTAGCGACAGTAAGATGTGCTATTAGAATCAAAACAGAAT
>NW_014570480.1:0-6929 GCF_001313835.1 Polistes canadensis
AGTATACGCTTTAAAACTTGAAAGAAAATGTTTTACAACTTTTGTTATATAGCACTTCTTTATGTATCTTACAGTTTTGAACTACGGTTTAATTCAGAAAGTAGCAAAAATTTCTTTCAATATATATTTAAACATGTTTAGCGACGGTTAAAAATTGTTACTAGGAACATAACAGAATTGATGTCAAGATGACTACAATCGAGCTTAGTGGAAGATAAATGAGTTCTTCACGTAAAGTAACCAAAAAATGTTGTAATAAAATTACTTCTTCCTTTTTTTAAACTGCAGTTGTTGAATTATAAATGTTATTGGCTGGATTTTTTTGAACGTAACACTATATTTTTTTTAGTATACGTTTGAAAACTTGAAAGAAATTGTTTTACAGCTTTTGTTTTATGGCATTTCTTTAGGTATCTGATAGTTTTGAACCACTGTGTAACTCAACAAGTGGCAAAAATTTGTTTTTACATATATTTAAACATTTTTAGCGACGGTTCAAATGTGCTACTAGAAACAAAACAGATTAAATGTCACGTTAAGTACATTCAAGTTTCGTCGGAAATTACATAAATTTTTCCCGCAAAGTAACCTAAAAAAGTAAAAATAAAATGATTTTTTCCCTTATTTTGGACTGCAGTTGTAAAAATATAAATGATATTTGATGGATTTTATTGAACGTAACACGTTTTATTTGTTAGTATACGCTTTAAAACTGGAAAGAAAACGTTTTACAGCTTTTTTTATATAGCATTTTTTTATGTATCTAATAGTTTTAAAATACGGTTTAATTCAAAGAGTAGCAAAAATTTCTTTCTAAATATATTTAAAAATTTTTAGCGACGGTTAAAATGTGCTACTAGAAACAAACTAATTAAATGTCAAGTTTACTACAAACGAGTTTCGTTGAAAAAGAATTGGATTCTTCACGTAAATTTACTTAGAAATGTTGTAATAGAATGATTTTTTTATTTTTTTTGGACTGCCGTTGTTGAATTATAAATGTTACTTGCTGGATTTTATTGAACGTAACACTTTTTATTTGTTAGTATACGTTTTAAACCTTAAAAGAAAACGTTTTACAGCTTTTGATATATAGCTTTTCTTTTTGTATCTAACAGTTTTAAAATACGGTTTAATTCAGAAAGTAGCAAAAATTTCTTTCTAATTATATTTTAACATTTTTAGCGACGTTTAAAATGTGCAACTAGAAACAAAACAGATTAAATGTCAGGTTTAATACAATCGATTTTCGTTGAAAAAGAATTGAGTTCTTCATGTAAAGTAACCAAAAATTGTTGTAATAGAATGATTTTTTCCCTTTTTTTGGACTGCAGTTTTTGAAATATAAATGTTATATGCTAGATTTTATTGAATGTAACACTTTTTATTTGTTAGGATACGCGTTAAAACTTGAATGAAAACGTTTTACAGCTTTTCTATATAGCATTACTTTAGGTATCTGCTAGTTTTGAACTATGGTTTAATTCAGAAAATAGCAAAAATTTCGTTCTAAATACATTTAGACATTTTTAACGACGGTTAAAATGTGCTACTAAAAACAAAACAGATTAAATGTCAGGTTTGCTACAATCGAGTTCTGTTGAAAAGAATTGAATGCTTCACGTAAAGTAACCAAAAAATGTTGTAATAAAATGATTTCTTCCTTTTTTTTGACTGCCGTTGTTGAAATATAAATTTTATTTGCTGAATTTTATTGAACGTAACACTATTTATTTGTTAGTATATGCTTTAAAACTTAAAAGAAAACGTTTTACAGCTTTTGTTATATAGCATTTCTTTATGTATCTGCTAGTTTTGAACTACGGTTTAATTCAGAAAGTAGCAAAAATTTCTTTTGAAATATATTAAATTTATTTTGTGAAGGTAAAAATATGCTATTAGAAACAAGACAGAATAGATGTCAGGTTTACTACAATCAAATTTCGCAGAAAAAAAATTGAATTCTTCACGTTAAGTAACCTAAAAATGTGGTAATAATATGAATTTTTCCCTTTTTTTGGACTGCAGTTGGGGAAATGTGAATATTATTTGCTAGATTTTATAGGATTTTACACTTTTTATTTGTTAGTATACGCTTTAAAACTTAAAACAAATCGTTTTATAGCATTTGTTATATAGCACTTCTTTAGATATCTGATAGTTTTTTACAATTAATAAATCTAGAAAGCAGCGAAAATTTCTCTTAATTATGTAAAAAAGTTTTTAGCGACGTTAAAAATGTGCTATAAGAAACTAGACAGGTTAAAAGTCAGGTTGACTACATATCGAGTTTTGTTAAAAAAGAATTGAATTCTTTACGTAAAGTAATTAAAAAATGTTGTAATAAAATAATTTTTTGCCCTTTTTTTTACTGCAGTAGACTAAATATAAATGATGTTGGCCAAATTTTTTTGGACCTTACACTTTTTATTTGTAAGTATACGCTTTAAAGATTAAAAGAAAACGATTCATATTTTCTGTCGAAATGCACTTTTTTAGATTTTTTATGGTTTTTATCTACGACTTTTTCTAGATAGTAGCAAAAATTTTTTTTACATATAATACAAGTTTTTTAGCGAAGGCAAAAATGTGCTGTTAGAAACTAAACAGAATAGATTATAGGTTTACTATAATCGAATTGTCTCGAAAATGAATTGAGTTCTAAACGTAAATTAACCAAAAAATGTTGTGATAATATGATTTTTTCTCTTTTTTCTGACTGCAGTATTCCAAATATAAATGATGTTTGCCGAATTTTTTTAATATTACCACTTTGTATTTGTAAGTATATGATTTAATACTTGGAAGAAAACGTTTTATATCATTTGTTATATAGCACTTCTTTAGATATCTGATAGTTTACAACTATTATTTAACTCAGAAAGCAGGGAAAATTTTCCTTAAATATATTTAAATTTTTGTAGCCGCTGTAAAAATGTGCTATTAGAAACTAAACAGAATGGATGTCAGGTTGAATACAATCAGGTTTTTTCGAAAAATACATTAATTTTTCTCGCCAAGTAACCTAAAAAAGTAGTAATAAAATTATCTTTTCCCTTTTTTTTGACGGCAGTTGGGGAAATATAAATGTTATTTGCTAGATTTTATAGGATTTAACACTTTTTATTTGTTAGTATACGCTTTAAAACCTAAAAGAAATCGTATTATAGCATTTGTTATATAGAACTTCTCTAGATATTTGATAGTTTTCTATAATTATTAAATCTAGACTTCAGCGAAAATTACTCTTAATTATATTGAAAATTTTTGCGACGGTAAAAATTTTCTATAAGAAACAAAAAAGAATGAATGTCAGGTTGACTACAATCGAGTTTCGTCGAAAGATAATTTAATTCTACGCATATAGTAACCAAAAAAAGTTGTAATAAAATAATTTGTTGCCTTTTTTTTGACTGCAGTAGTCCAAATATAAATGATGTTGGCCATATTTTTTCGGACCTTACACTTTTTATATGTAAATATACGCTTTATATATTGAAAGAACGATTCATTGTTTCTGTTGAAATGCACTTTTTTAGATTTTTAATAGTTTTTAACTACAATTAATTCCAGAATGTAGGGATAATTTTTTTTAAATATAATAAAAAATTTTTAGCGACGGTAAAAATGTGTTATTAGAAACTAAACACAATAGATGTCATGTTAAATACATTCAAGTTTCGTCGAAAAATACATAAATTTTTCTCGCAAAGTAACCTAAAATAGTAATAATAAAATGTTGTTTTCCCTTTTTTTGGACTGCCGTTGTTAAAATATAAATGATATTTGCTAGATTTTATTGGGCTTAACACTTTTTATTTGTTAGTACACGCTTCAAGACATGAAAGAAAACGTTTTATAGCTTTTTATGTAGCATTTSTTTAGATATCTGATAGTTTTCAATTATTATTTAATCAAGATAGCAGCGAAAATTTTTCTTAAATATATTAAAAAATTTTTTAACGAAGGGAAATTTGCTATTAGAAACTAAACAGAATAGATGTTAGGTTTACTACAATCGAATTTTGTCGAAAAATACATTAATTCTCCTCGCAAAGTAACCAAAAAAAGTAATAATAAAATGATTTTTTCTCTTTTTTTGGACTGCTGTTGTTAAAATATTAATGATATTTGCTAGATTTTATAGGATTTAAAACTTTTTATTTGTTAGTATACGCTTTAAAACTTAAAAGAAATCGTTTTATAGCATTTGTTATATAGCACTTCTTTAAATATCTGATAGTTTTCTGTAATTAGTAAATACAAAGAGCAGCGAAAATTGCTCTTAATAATAATCAAAATTGTTTAATGACAGTAAAAATGTGCTATTAGAAACCAGACAGAATGGACGGCTGTTTGACAACAAATAAATTTCGTCGAAAAGTACATTAATTTTTCTTGCCAAGTAACCTATAAAAGTAATAATAAAATGATTTTTTGCTTTTTTTTTTACTGCAGTAGTCTAAATATAAATGATGTTGGCCAAATTTTTTTGGACCTTACACTTTTTATTTGTTAGTATACGCTTTAAAACTTTAAAGCAAACATTTTACAGCTTTTGTTTTATAGTACTTCTTTAGAAGTATTGTAGTTTTTAACTACAAYTAATTCCAGAATGTAGCTATAATTTTTCTTAAATATAGTAAAAAATTTTTGGCGACGGTAAAAAATTGCTATTAGAAACAAGACAGAATGGACGGCTGGTTGACTACAATCGAATTTTATCGAAAATGACTTGAATTCTACATGTGAAGTAACCTAAAAATATTGTAATAAAATGATTTTTTCTCTTTTCTTCGAGTGCAGTTTTTAAAAAATAAATGATATTTGCTAGATTTTACTGGAAATAACACTTTCTATTTGTTAGTATACGCTTTAAAACTTCATAGCAAACGTTATATAGCTATTGTTTTATAGTACTTTTTTAGAAATATTGTAGTTTTTAACTACAAATAATTTCAGAATGTAGCGATAATTTTTTTTAATTATAATAAAAAATTTTTGGCGACGGTAAAAAAGTGCTACTAGAATCAAAACAGAATAGATATCAGGTTTACTACAATCGAGTTTCGTCGAAAGAGAATTGAATTCTACACGTAAAGGAAAAAAAAAAGTCGTAATAATATGACTTTTTCTCTTTTTTCTGACTGCAGTATTCCAAATATAAATGATGTTTGCCAAATTTTTTTATTATTACCACTTTTTATTTGTAAGTATACGATTTAAAACTTCAAAGAAATCGTCTTATAGCGTTTGTTATATAGAACTTCTTTAGATATCTGATAGTTTACAGCTATTATTTAACTCAGAAAGCAGCGAAAATTTTTCTTAAATATATTTATAGTTTTGTAGGGACTGTAAAAATGTGCTATTAGAAACTAAACAGAATGGATGTCAGGTTGAATACAATCAAGTTTCTTTGAAAGATAATTGAATTCTACGCGTAAAGTAACCAAAAAAAGTTGTAATAACATGATTTTTTCTCTTTTTTCTGACTGTAGTATTCCAAATATAAATGATGTTTGCCGAATTTTTTTAATACTGCCACTTTGTATTTGTAAGTATACGCTTTAAAACTTGAAAAAAAACGTTTTATAGCATTTGTTATATAGCACTTCTTTAGATATCTGACAGTTTTCTACAATTAATAAATCTAGAAAGCAAAGAAAATTTCTTTTAATTATATTAATAAGTTTTTAGCAACTGTAAAAATGTGCTATTTGAAACTAAACAGAATTGATGTCAGGTTGAATACAATCAGGTTTCTTTGAAAAATACAATTATTTTTCTAACAAAGTAACCTAAAAAAGTAATAATAAAAAGGTTTTTTCCCTTTTTTTGGACTGCAGTTGTTAAAATTTAAATGATATTTGCTAGATTTTATTAGGCCTAACACTTTTTATTTGTTAGTACACGCTTTAAAACTGGAAAGAAAACGTTTTATAGCTTTTGTTATACCGCACTTCTTTAGATATGTGATAGTTTACAACTATTATTCAACTCAGAATGCAGCGAAAATTTTTCTCAAATATATTTAAAGTTTTGTAGCGACTGTAAAAATGTGCTACTAGAAACTAAACAGAATAGATGTCAGGTTGAATACATTCTAGTTTCGTCGAAAAATACTTTCATTTTTCTCGCCAAGTAACCTAAAAAAGTAATAAGAAAATGATTTTTAACCTTTTTTTGGACTGGAGTTGTTGAAAAGTAAATGATATTTGCCCGTTTTAATAGAAAAAACCATTTCTTAATTGTTAGTATACGCTTTAAAACTTAAAAAAAAACGTTCTAAAGCTTTTGTTATATAGCACTTCTTTAGATATGTGATAGTTTTTTACAATTATTTATTCTAGAAAGAAGCGAACATTTTTTTTAAATATATTGAAAAATTTTTAGAGATTGTGAAAATGTGCTATTAGAAACAAGACAGATTGGACGGCTGGTTGACTACAATTGAGTTTAGTCGAAAGAGAATTGAATTCTACACGTAAAGTAACCATAAAAAGTCGTAATAATAAGATTTTTTCTCTTTTTTCTGACTGTAGTATTCTAAATATAAATGATGTTTGCCGAATTTATTTAATATTACCACTTTGTATTTGTAAGTATACGATTAAAAACTTGAAAGAAAGCTCCTTATAGCATTTGTTATATAGCACTTCTTTAGATATCTGATAGTTTTCTACAATTAATAAATCTAGAAAGCAGCGAAAATTTCTCTTAATTTTGTTAAAAAGTTTTTAGCGACGGTAAAAATGTGCTATTAGAAACTGAACTGAATGGATGTCAGGTTGAATACAATCAAGTTTCTTCGAAAAATACAATAATTTTTCTAACAAAGTAACCTAAAAAAGTAATAATAAAAAGATTTTTTCCCTTTTTTTGGACTGCAGTTGTTAAAATTTAAATGATATTTGCTAGATTTTATT
>NW_014570480.1:9766-11134 GCF_001313835.1 Polistes canadensis
TAGCAAAAATTTTTTTTACATATATTAAAAGTTTTTTAGCGAAGGCAAAAACGTGCTATTAGAAACTAAACAGAATAGATGTTAGGTTTACTTCAATCGAATTTTGTCGAAAATGAATTGAATTCTACTCGTGAAGTAACCAAAGAATGTTGTGATAAAATGATTTTTTCTCTTTTTTTTAATGCAGTTGTTAAAATATACATGATATTTGCTAGATTTTATTAGACATACTACTTTTTATTTTTTAGTATACGCTTTAAAACTTTAAAGAAAACATTTTATAGCTTCTGTTTTATAGTACTTTTTTAGAAATATTATAGTTTGGAACAACGTATAATTCTAGAATGTAGCGATAATTTTTTCTAAAGAAAATAAAAAATTTTTAGTTACGGTAAATATGTGCTATTAGAAACTAAACAGAATGGATGTCTGGTTGAATACATTGAAGTTTCGTCGAAAACTACAGTAATTTTTCTTGCAAAGTAACCTAAAAAAGTAATAATAAGATGACTTTTTGCCTTTTTATTGACTGCAGTATTTCAAATATAAATAATATTGGCTAAATTTTATTGGGCTTAACACTTTTTATTTGTTAGTACACACTTTAAAACTTGAAGGAAAAGGTTTTGTAGCTTTTCTTATATAGCATTTCTTTAGATATCTAATAGTTTTCTAAAATTATTAAATCTGGAATGAAGCGAATATTTCTATTAATTATATTAAAAAGTTTTTAGCGACGGTAAAAATGTGCTATTAGAAACAAGACAGAATAGATATCAGGTTTACTACAATCGAGTTTTGTTAAAAAAGAATTGAATTCTTTACGTATATTAACCAAAGAAAAGTGTAATAAAATGATTTTTTGCCTTTTGTTTGACTGCAGTAGTCTAAATATAAATTATGTTGGCCAAATTTTTTTGGACCTTACACTATTTATTTGTAGGTATACGCTTTAAAGATTAAAAGAAAACGTATCATAGTTTATGTAGAAGTTCACTTTTTTAGATTTTTTCTAGTTTTTATCTACGATTTATTCCAGATAGAAGCAAAAATTTTTTTTACTTATAATAAAAGTTTTTTAGTGAAAGCAAAAATGTGCTATCAGAAACTAAACAGTATAGATGTTAGGTTTACAACAATCGAATTTTGTCAAAAATGTATTGTATTCTACACGTGAAGTAACCAAAGAACGTTGTGATAAAATGATTTTTTCTCTTTTTTTTGAATGCAGTTGTTAAAATATAAATGATATTTGCTAGATTTCATTAGACATACCACTTTTTATTTATTAGTATACGCTTTAAAACTTCAAAGAAAACGTTTTATAGCTTTTGTTTTATAGTAGTTTTTTAGAAATATTATAGTTTT
>NW_014570480.1:13120-13840 GCF_001313835.1 Polistes canadensis
AACTATTATTTAACTCAGAAAGCAGCGAAAATTATTCTTAAATATATTTAATGTTTTGTAGCGACTGTAAAAAAGTGCTATTAGAAACTAAACAGAATGGATGTCAGGTTGAGTACATTCAAGTTTCGTCGGAAAATACATAAATATTTCTCGCAAAGTAACCTAAAAAAGTAATAATAAAATGATTTTTTCCCTTTTTTTTGACTGCAGTTGGAGAACTATAAATGTTATTTGCTAGATTTTGTAGGATTTAACACTTTTTATTTGTAAGTAAACTTTTTAAAACTTAAAAGAAATCGTTTTATTGCATTTGGTATATAGCACTTCTTTAGATATCTGATAGTTTTCTATAAATAGTAAATACAGAAAGCAGTAAAAATTTCCCCTAATTATATTAGAAAGTTTTTAGCGACGGTAAAAATGTGCTATAAGAAACAAGACAGAATGAATGTCAGGTTGACTACATTCGAGATTCGTCGAAAGATAATTGAATTCTACGCGTTAAGTAACCAAAAAAAGTTGTAATAAAATGATTTTTTCATTTTTTTTGACTGCAGTAGTCCAAATATAAAATATGTGGGCCAAATTTTTTCGGACCTTACACTTTTTATAAGTAAGTATACGCTTTAAAGATTGGAAGAAAACGTTTCATTTTTCTGTTAAAATGCACTTTTTTAGATTTTTTATAGTTTTTATCTATGATTGATTCTAGAAACTAGC
>NW_014570481.1:0-2768 GCF_001313835.1 Polistes canadensis
TATTGAACGTAACACTTTTTATTTGTTAGTATACGCTTTAAAACTTAAAAGGAAACTTTTTACAGCTTTTGTTATATAGCATTTCTTTATGTATCTGCTAGTTTTGAACTACGGTTTTATTCAGAAAGTATAAAACATTTCTTCTTAAATATATATCAACATTTTTAGCGACGGCAAAAATGTGCTATGAGAACCTTAACAAAATAAATGTCAGGATTACTACAATCGAGTTTCGTTGAGAAAGAATTGAATCCTTTACGTTAAGTAACCTAAAAATGTTTTAATATAATAATTTTTTCTTTATTTTGGACTGCATTGGTTGAAATGTAAATGTTATTTGCTGGATTTTATTAGACGTAACACTTTTTATATGTTAGTACGCGCTTTGAAACTTGGAAGAAAACAATTTACATCTTTTGTTACATAGCATTTCTTTATGTATCTGATAGTTTTGAACTACGGTTTATTTCAGAAAGTAAAAAACATTTTTTTCTAAATATATTTCAACATTTTTAGCGACGGTAAAAATGTGCGACTAGAAACAAAACAAAATCAATGTCAGGTTTACTACAATCGAGTTTCTTTGAAACATAATTAAATCCTTTACGTTAAGTTACCAAAAAATGTTGTAATTATATGATTTTTTCTTTTTTTTGGACTGCAGTTGTGGAAATATAAATGTTATTTGCTAGATTTTATTGAACGTTACACTTTTTATTTGTTAGTATGCGCCTTAGAACTTGAAAGAAAACGTTTTCTAGCTTTTCTCATATAGCATTTCTTTATGTATCTGCTAGTTTTGAACTACGGTTAAATTCAGAAAGTACAAAACATTTCTTCCTAAATATATATCAACATTTCTAGCGACGGCAAAAATGTGCTACTAGAAACATAACAAAATGAATGTCAGGATTACTACAATCAAATTTCGTTGAGAAAGAATTGAATCCTTGACGTTAAGTAACATAAAAATGTTGTAATAAAATAATTTTTTCTTTTTTTCGGACTGCATTGGTTGAAATATAAATGTTATTTGCTGGATTTTATTGAACGTTACACTTTTTATTAGCTAGTATACGTTTTAAAACTTGAAAGAAAACGTTTTATAGCTTTTTTTATTTAGCATTTCTTTTTGTATCTTCTAGTTTTGAACTACGGTTTATTTYAGAAAGTAGCAAATATTTCTTTCTAAATATATTTCAACATTTTTAGTAACGGTAAAAATGTGCTACTAGAAACCTAACAAAATAAATGTCAGGTTTACTACAATCGAGTTTCGTTGATAAAGAATTGAATCCTTCACTTTAAGTATCCAAAAAATGTTGTAATCGAATGATTTTTTCTTTTTTTTGAACTGCAGTTGTTAAAATATAAATGTTAATTGGTGGATTTTAATAAATGTAACACATTTTATTTGTTGGTATACGCTTTAAAACTTGAAACAAAACGTTTTACAGCATTTGTTATATACCATTTCTTTATGTACCTAAAAGTTTTGAATTACGGTTTAATTTAGAAAGTAGCAAAAATTTCTTTTTAAATATATTAAATCTTTTTTATGAGGGTAAAAATGTGCTATTAGAAGCAAGTTTAAATGGATGTCAGGTTTACTACAATCAAGTTTCGTTAAACAATTTAATTGTACACGTGAAGTAACCAAACATAGTTTTAGTAATGTAATTTTTTCTATTTCTTCGACTGCAGTTTATGAAAAATAAATGATGTCAGCTAAAATTTGTTGGACATAACACTTTTTACTTTATAGTATACGCCCTAAAACTTGAAAGAAAATTTTTTACAGCTTTTGTTATATAGCATTTTTTTGGCTATCTAATTGTTTTTAACCACGATTTAATTTAGAAACTAGCAAAAATTTTTTTCTAAATATATTTAAACATTTTTAGCGACGGTAAGAATGTGCTACTAGAAACAAAACAAAATAAATGTTTGGTTGACTACAATCGAATTTTGTCGGAAAAAAAATTTAATTGTACACGCGAAATAACCAAACACAGTTGTAATATAAATTTTTCTATTTCTTCGTCTGTTGTATGTTAAAAATAAATGTTGTCAGATAAAATTTTTTGGACATATTACTTTTTACTTCATAGTATACGCATTAAAACTTGAAAGAAAATTTTTTACAGCTTTTGTTCTATAGCATTTCTTTGGAAATCTAATAATTTGTAACTACGATTTAATTAAAAAACTAGCAAAAATTTCTTTCTAAATATAATAAAACATTTTTAGCAACGGTAAGAATGTGCAACTAGAAACAAAACAAAATAAATATCTTATTTTCTACAATCGAGTTTCGTAGAAAAAGAATATAGTTCTTCACGTAATGTAACCAAAAAATGTTGTAATAAAATGATTTTTTTTCTTTTCTTGGGCTGCTGTTTTTATAATATAAATGTTATTTTCTAGATTTTATTAAACGTAACACTTTTAATTTGTTAGTATACGCTTTAAAATTTGAAAGAAAATTTTTTAAAGCTTTTGTTATATAGCATTTCTTTAGATATCTAATAGGTCTTAACAAAGATTTAATTAAAAAACTAGCAAAAATTTCTTTCTAGATATATTTAAACATTTTTAGCGACAGTAAGAATGTGCTACAAGAAACATAACAAAATAAATATCTGGTCTACTACACTCGAGTTTCGTTGAAAGAGAATTGAGTTCTTCACGTAAAGTAACCAAAAAATGTTGTAACTGAAAGATTTTTTCCTTTTTTTTGGACTACAGTTGTTGATATAAATGTTATT
>NW_014570481.1:4433-8229 GCF_001313835.1 Polistes canadensis
ACGTAAAGTAACCAAAATGTGTTTTATTATGATAATTTTTTTCTTTTTTTTGGACTGGATATGTTAAAATATAAATGTTATTTGCTCGATCTTATTGAACGTAACACTTTTTATTTGTTAGTATACGCTTTTAAACTTGAAAGAAAACGTTATACAGCAATTGTTATATAGCATTTCATTATGTTTTTGCTAATTTTGAACTACGGTCTAATCCAGATAGAAGCAAAAATTTCTTTCTAAATATATTTAAACATTTTTAGCGACGGTAAAAATGTGCTACTAGAAATAAAACAAAATAAATGTTTGGTTGACTACAACTGAATTTTGTCGAAAAAAAATTTAATTGTACACGCGAAGTAACCAAACATAGTTGTAATAATATAATTTTTTCTCTTTCTTTGACTGCTGTTTGTAAAAAATAAATGATGTCAGCTAAAATTTATTGGACAAAACCCTTTTTACTTAATAGTATACTTTTCAAAACTTGAAAGAAAATTTTTTAAAAGTTTTGTTATATAGCATTTCTTTGGATATCTAATAGTTCTTAACTAAGATTAAATTAAAAAATAGCAAAAATTTCTTTCTAAATATATTTAAACATTTTTAGCGACAGTAAGAATGTGCTACAAGAAACATAACAAAATAAATGTCTGGTTTACTGCACTCGAGTTTCGTTGAAAAAGAATTGAGTTCTTCGCGTAAAGTAACTAAAAAATGTTTTAATAGAAAGATTTTTTCCCTTTTTTTGGACTACAGTTGTTGAAATATAAATGTTTTTTGCTGGATTTTATTAAACGTAAAACTATTTTTTTGTTAGTATACGCTTTTAAACATGAAAAAAAACGTTCTACAGCTTTTGTTACATAGCATTTCTTTATGTATCTGATAGTTTTGAACTACGGTTAAATTCAGAAAGTAGCGAAAATTTTTTTTTAAATAGATTTAATTTTTTTTGAGAAAGTAAAAATTTGCTATTAGAAACAAGACAGAATTAATGTCAAGTTTACTACAATCGAGTTTCGTTACAATAGAATTGAAGTCTTCAGTTAAAGTAACCATAAAATTTTGTATTATAATGATTTTTTTTCTTTTTTTGAACTTCAGTTGTGGAGATATAAATGATATTTGCTAGATTTTATTAAACGTAACACTTTTTATTTGTTATTATGGGCTATAAAACTTGAAAGAAAACGTTTTACAGCTTATGTTATATATGCATTTCTTTAGGTATCTAATAGTTTTTAACAACGGTTTTATTCAGAAAGTAGCAAAAATTTCTTAATAAAATATATTAAATATTTTTTGTGAAGGTAAAAATTTGCTATTAGAAACAAAACAGAATGCATGTCAGGTTTACTACAATCGAGTTTCGTTGAAATAGACTTAAATTCTTCACGTAAAGTAACCAAAAAATGTTGTTACAAAATGATTTTTTTCTTTTTTTTGGACTGCAATTGTTGAAATACAAATGTTATTGCTTGGATTTTATTGAAGCAAATACTTTTTATTTGTTAGTATACGCTTTCAAACATTAAAGAAAACGATTTACAGCTTTTTTTTTACAGCATTTCTTTATGTATCTGCAAGTTATAAACTTCAGTCTAATCTAGATAGTAGCATAAATTTTTTTTTAAATTAATAAATCTTTTTTGTGAAGGTAAAAATGTTCTATTAGAAAAAACACAGAATAGATGTCAGGTTTATTACAATCGAGTTTCGTTAAAAAAGAATTGAGTTCTTTACGTAAAGTAACCAAAAAATGTTGTTATAAAATGATTTTTTCATTTTTTTTGGACTGCAGTGGTTGAAATATAAATGTATTTTCTGTATTTTATTAAACGTAACACTTTTTATTTGTTAGTATGCTCTTTCAAAACTTGAAAGAAAATTTTTTAAAGCTTTTGTTATATAGCATTTCTTTGGATATCTAATAGTTCC
This sequence comes from Polistes canadensis, assembly GCF_001313835.1. Classification (NCBI taxonomy): domain Eukaryota; kingdom Metazoa; phylum Arthropoda; class Insecta; order Hymenoptera; family Vespidae; genus Polistes; species Polistes canadensis. The sequence goes on from NW_014570481.1 coordinate 6,372, forward strand.
TAACTAAGATTTAATTAAAAAACTAGCGAAAATTTCTTTCTAAATATATTTAAACATTTTTAGCAACAGTAAGAATGTGCTACAAGAAACATTACAAAATAAATGTCTGGTTTACTACAGTCGAGTTTCGTTGAAATAGAATTGAATTCTGAACGTGAAGAAACCAAAAAATGTTGGTATAAAATGATTTTTCTCTTTTTTTTGGACAGCATATGTTAAAATATAAACGTAATTGCTTGGATTTTATCGAACGGAACACTTTTTATTTTTTAGTATACGCTTTAAAACTTGAAAGAAAACGTTTTACAGCTTTTTTTATACAGCATTTCTTTATATATCTGCTAGTTTTTAACTACGGTCCAATTCAGAAAGAAGAATAATTTTTTATTAAAATATATTAAATCTTTTTTGTGAAGGTAAAAATGTGCTATTAAAAACAAGACAATATGGATGTCAAGTTTACTATAATTATGTTTTGTTGAAAAAGAATTGAGTTCTTCACGTAAAGTAACCAAAAAATGTTGTATTAAAAAACTTTTTTTCTTTTTTTTGGACTGGATATGTTAAAATATAAATGTTCTTTGCTAGATCTTATTGAACGTAACACTTTTATTTGTTAGTGTGCGCTTTAAAACTTGAAAGATAACGTTTTACAGCTTTTTTTATATAGCATTTTGTATGTATCTGCTAAATTTGAACTACGGTTTAATTCAGAAAGTAGCGAAAATTTTTTTTTAAATAGATTAAATTTTTTTTGTGAAAGTTAAAATGTGCTATTAGAAACAAGACAGAATTGATGTCAGGTTTACTACAATCGAGTTTTGTTGAAAAAGAAATTAGTTCTTTACGTAAAGTAACCATAAAATGTTGTTATAAAATAATTTTTTTCTTTTTTTTGGACTGAAGTTGTTAAAATATAAATGTTATTTGCAGGATCTTATTGAGCGTAAAACTTTTTATTTGTTAGTATACGCTTTAAAACTTGAAAGAAAACGTTTTAAAGCTGTTGATATAGCATTTCATTATGTATTTGCTAGTTTTAAACTACGGTCTAATCCAGATAGTAGAAAAAATTTCTTTTTATATATATTAAATCTTTTTTGTGAAGGTAAAAATGTGCTATTAGAAACATGACAGAATGCATGTCAGGATTACTGCAATCGAGTTTCTTTGAAATAGAATCGAATTCTTCACGTAAAGTAACCTAAAAATGTTGTAATAAAATGATTTTTTTCTTTTTTTTGGACTGCAATTGTTGAAATATAAATGTTATTGCTTGGATTTTATGAAACGGAACACTTTTTATTTGTTAGTATACGCTTTAAAACTTGAAAGAAAACGTCTTACAGCTTTTTTTATTTAGCATTTCTTTATGTATCTGCTAGTTTTTAACCACAGTCTAATCCACAAAGTAGCAAAAATTTTTTTTTAAATTTATTAAATCTTTTTTGTGAAGGAAAAAATGTTCTATTAGAAACAACACAGAAAAGATGTCTGGTTTATTTCAATCGAGTTTGGTTGAAAAAGAATTGAGTTCTTCACGTAAAGTAACCAAAAACTGTTTTAATGGAGTGATTTTTTCTTTTTTTTTGGACTGCAGTTGTTAAAATATAAATGTTATTCGCTTGATTTTATTAAACGTAACACTTTTTATTCGTTAGTATACGCTTTAATACTTGAAAGAAAACGTTTTACAGCTATTTTTATATAGCATTTTTTTTGATATCTAATAGTTTTTAACAACGATTTAATAAAGAAACTAGCGAAAATTTCTTTCTAAATATATTTAAACATTTTAAGCAACGGTAAAAATGAACTAGTAGGAACTAAACAGAATAGATGTTTAGTTGACTACAAT
>NW_014570481.1:10101-10648 GCF_001313835.1 Polistes canadensis
GCGACAATAGAAATGTTCTTTTAGAAACTAATTACAATAGATGTTTAGTTGACTACAATCGAATTCTGTCAAAAAATAATTTAATTCTAAACGTAAAGTAAAAAAAAAATGTTGCAATAAAATAATTTTTTCTCTTTTTTTTTGACTTTCGTAGTCCAAATATAAATAATGATTGCAAAATTTTGTTTAGACCTAACACTTTTTATTTGTAAGAATAAGTTTTAAAGGTTGAAAGAAAAAGATTTATAGCTTCTGTTGAATAGTACTTTTTTAGATTTTTTATAATTTTTACTTACGATTTAATCTAGAAAGTAGCAAAAATTTGTTTTAATTATATTCATTATTTTTTAGCAAAGGTAAAAGTGAGCTATTAGAAAAACTACAGAATAGATGTTTGATTGACTACAATCGAATTTCTTCATAATATAATAGAATTCTACACGTGAAGTAGCGAAATAAATTTAAAATAAAATGATTTTTTTCCTATTTCTTTGACTGCAGTAGTCCAAATATAAATGATGTTTGCATAATTCTTTCGGACTTAACA
>NW_014570481.1:12095-15531 GCF_001313835.1 Polistes canadensis
AATGTTATTTTCTAGATTTTATAGGACCTAACAATTTTTATTTGCTAGTATACGCTCTAAAACTGCAAAGAAAACGTTATATAGCTATTGTTATATAGCATTTTTTTAGATTTCTGACAGTTTTCTGCAATTATTATTCTAAAAAGCTGCGAAAATTTTTCCTAAATTTATTGAAAAATTTTTAGCGACAATAAAAATGTAATATAAGAAACAAGACATAATGTATGTCAGGATGACTACAATCGAGTTTCTTCGAAGGAGAAATAAATTCTACACGTAAAGTAACGAAAAAAAGTCGTAATAAAATTATCTTTTCCTTATTTTTTGACTGCGGTAGTCCAAATATAGATAATGTTTGCTCAATTTTTTCGAAATTTACACTTTTCATTCGAAAGTATACGCCTAAAAGCTGAAAAGAAAACGTTTCATAGCTTCAGTTAAATAGCTCTTTTATAAAAATTTTATTTTTTTTGACTACGGTTTAATTCACGAATTTTTAAATATTTCTTTAAATATATTAAAAAATTTATAGCAAAGGTAAAAATGTACTATTAGAAGCTGAAAAGAATAGATGTTAGGATGACTACATTAGAATTTCGTCGTAGAAAAATTGAATTTTGCACGTGAACTAACCAAACAAAGTTGAAATTAAATGATTTTTTCCCTTTTATCGGACTGCAGTTGTTGAAAGGTAATTGTTATTTGCTAGATCTTATTAGACTTAACACTTTTTATTTATTAGAATATGCTTTAAAACTTGAAAGAAAACGTTTTAAAGCATCTGGTATGTAGCACTCCTTCAGATTTCTGATAGTTTTCAACAATTATTTAATCTAGAAAGCAGCGAATATTTCTTTAAGATATATTTATTTATTTTAAGCAACGGTAAAAATGTGCTATTGGAAACAAGACTGAATGAATGTAAGGATTACTACAATCGAGTTTCTTTGAAGGAGAAATGAATTTTACACGTAAAGTAACCCAAAAAAGTCGTAATAWAMTGATTTTTACTAATTTCTTTGACGGCAGTAGTCCGAATATAGATTATGCTTTCTAAATTTATTTGGATATATTACGTTTTATTTGTAAGTATACGCTTTAAATCTTGAAAGAAAACGTTTCATTGCATCTGTTAAATAGCACTTTTATAGTTATTTTATAGTTCATAACTACGATTTAATCCAGAAAGTAGCGAAAATTTCTTTCTAATTATAATAAAAAATTTTGAGCGACGGTAAAAATGTGCTAATAGAAAAAAAACAGAATGGAAGAAAGGTTTACTACAATCGAGTTTCGATGAAAAAAAGTTTAATTCTTCACGAAAAGTAACCAAAAAAATTGGTAATAAAATTATTTTTTCCTTTTTTTTGGACTGCAGTTGTTAATATATAAATGTTTTATTCTAGATTTTATTAGACCTTACACTTTTTATTTGTTAGTATACGCTTTAAAGCTTGAAAGAAAACGTTTCATAGCTTCTGTTAAAATGCACTTTAACAGAAATTTTATAATTTTTAACTACAAATTATGCAGAAAGTAGCGAAAATTTCTATTTATATATATTAAAAAAATCTTAGAAAAAGTAATATTGTGCTATCTAAAACTAAAAAGAATAGATGTTTAGTTGACTACAATCGAATTTTATCGAAAAATATTTAAGTTCTACACTTAAAGTACCAAAACAAAATTGTAATTAAATGATTTTTTTTATTTTCTTGGACTGCAGTTATCAAAATATAAATGATATTTGCTAGATTTTATTTTACATAGCACTTTTCATTTGATAGTATACGCTTTAAATCTTAAAAGAAAACGTTTTATAGCATTTGTTATATAGCACTTCTTTAGATTTTCGATAGTTTTCAACAATTATTTAATCTAGAAAGCAGCGAAAATTAATCTCAAATATAGTGAAAAATTTTTAGCGACGGTAAAATGTGCTATTAGAAACAAGACAAAATAGATTTCATGTTGACTAAAATCGTGTTATTTCGAAAAAAATTGAATTTAACAAGTAAAGTAACAAAAATAAGTCGTAATAAAATGATTTTTCCACTTTTTTTAAATGCAGTAGTCCAAATATAAACGATGTTTGCATAATTCTTTCTGTCTTAACACATTTCATTTGGAAGTATACGCTTTAACGCTTGCAAGAATTCGTTTCATAGCGTCTATTAAATAGCACTTTTTTAGATNAATGCAGTAGTCCAAATATAAACGATGTTTGCATAATTCTTTCTGTCTTAACACATTTCATTTGGAAGTATACGCTTTAACGCTTGCAAGAATTCGTTTCATAGCGTCTATTAAATAGCACTTTTTTAGATTGTTTTTATATCATAACTACGCTTTATTCCAGAAAGTAGCAAAAATTTGTATCTAAATATACTAGAAATTTTTAGAAAAGTTTCAAATTTTCTTTTAGAAATTATACAGAGACGATGTTTGGTTTACTACAATCGAATTTCTACAAAATATAATTAAATTCTACACGTGAAGTAACCAAATAAAGTTAAAATACAATATTTTTTTTCTGTTTTCTTCGACTGCAGTTGTTGTAAAATAAATGATATATGCAAGAATTGATTGGACCGAACACTTTTCATTTGTTAGTATACGCTTTAAAACTTGATAGAACATTTCTTATAGCTTTTGTTATATAGCTTTTTTTAAAAAATTTTATAGTTTTTAACTACGATTTAATCTAGAAAGTAGTGAAAATTTCTTTTTAAATTTAATAATACATTTTCAGCAACGGTTAAAATGAACTACTAAAAACTGAACAGAATAGATGTTTGGTTGACTACAATCGAATTTCTTCAATATATAATTGTATTCTACACGTAATGTAACCAAAAAAAGTTGTAATAAAATGAATTTTTTCCTTTTTTTTGACTGCAGTTGTTGATATATAAATGTTATTTGCTGGATTTTATTGAACGTAACACATTTATTTGTTAGTATGGGCTTTAAAACTTGAAATAAAACGTTTTACAGCTTTTTTTATGTAGCATTTCTTTATGTATCTGCTTGTTTTGAACTACGGTTAAATTCAGAAAGTAGAAAAAATTTCTTTCTAAATATATTTCGACATTTATAGCGACTGTAAAAATGTGCTACTAGAAACAAAACAAAATAAATTTCATGTTAACTACAATCGAGTTTCGTTGAAAAATAATTGAATCCTTTACGTAAATGAACCAAAAAATGATGTAAAAGAATGATTTTTTCCTTTTTTTGGACTGCAGTTGTTAAACTATAAATGTTATTTGCTAGATTTTATTGAACGTAACACTTTTTATTTGTTAGAATACGCTTTAAAATTTAAAAGAAAACGTTTTACAGCTTTTGTTATATAGCATTTCTTTTTGTATCTTCTAGTTTTGAACTACGGTTTAATTCAGAAAGTAGCAAAAATTTCTTTCTAAATATATTT
>NW_014570482.1:0-933 GCF_001313835.1 Polistes canadensis
TTTAAAAAATATATTAAATCTTTTTTTAGAAGGTAAAAATGTGCTATTARAAACAAGACAGAATGGATGTTAAGGTTACTAAAATCGAATTTCGTTGAAAAGAAGTTTAGTTCTTCACGTAAAGTTACCAAAAAATGTTGAAATAGAATGATTTTTTCCATTATTTGGACTGCAGTTGTTGAAATATAAATGTTAATTGCTGGATTTTATTGAACGTTACAGTTTTTATTTGTTAGAATGCGCTTTAAAACTTGAAAGAAAACGTTTTACAGCTTTTTTTACATAGCATTTCTTTATGTATTTGCTAGTTTTGAACTACGGTTGAATTGTGAAAGTAGCAAAAATTTCTTTTTAAATATTTTAAATCTTTTTTAGGAAGGTAAGAATGTTCTATTAGAATCAAGATAAAATGGATGTCAAAGTTACAACAATCGAGTTTCGTTGAAAAAGAATTTAGTTTTTCACGTAACGTAACCCAAAAATTTTGTAATAAAATGATTTTTATCCTTTCTTTAAACTGCAGTTGTAGAAATATAAATGTTATTTGCTTGGTTTTATTGGACCTAAAACCTTCTATTTGTTAGTATACGCTTTAAAATTTGAAAGAAAACGTTTTACAGCTTCTTTTATATAGCATTTCTTTATGTATCTGCTAGTTTTTAACTTATGCTTAATTCAGAAAGTAGCAAAAATTTTTTTTAACTATAATAAATTTTTTTTAGAAGGTAAAAATGTGCTATTAGAAACAAGACAGAATGGATGTCAGGTTAACCACAATCGAGTTTCGTAAAAAAAAAATTGAGTTCTTCACATAAAGTAACCAAAAAATGTTGTAAAGAAATGATTTATTTCCTTTTTTTTGACTGCAGTTGTTGAAATATTAATGTTCTCTACTGGATTTTATTTAACCTAACACTTTTTATTTGTTAGTAT
>NW_014570482.1:4548-6011 GCF_001313835.1 Polistes canadensis
AAAACGTTTTACAGCTTTTGTTATATAGCATTCCTTTATGTATCTGATAGATTTGAACTACGGTTTAATCCAGAAAGTATCAAAAATTTCTTTTCAAATATATTAAATCTTTTTCAAAGAGGTAAAAATGTGCGTATAGAAACAAGATAGAATATATGTTAAGATTACTAAAATCGAATTTCGTTGAAAAGGATTATAGTTCTTCTCGTAAAGTAACCAAAAAATGTTGTAATAAAATGATTTTTATCCTTTCTTTAACCTGCAGTTGTTGAAATATAAATGTTATTTGATGGAATTTATTGAAGGTTAAACTATTTATTTGTCAGTATACGCTTTAAAACTTGAAAAAAAATGTTTTACAGCTTATGTTTTATAGCACTTCTTAATGTATCTGATAGTTTTGAGCTACAGTTTAATTCAGAAATAAGCAAAAATTTGTTTCTAAATATATTCAAACATTTTTAAAGACGGTTAAAATGTGCTACTTGAAAATATACAGATAAAATGTCAGGTTTAATACAATCGAGTTTCGTTGAAAAAGATATAGATTCTTCACGTAATGTAATTATAAAATGTTGTAATAGAATGATTTTTTCGCTTTCTTTAAACTGCAGTTGAAGAAATATAAGTGTTATTTGCTTGATTTTATTGGACCTAAGACTTTCTTTTAGTTAGTATACGCTTTAGAATTTGTAAGAAAACGTTTTACAGCTATTTTATATAGCATTTCTTTATGTATTTGCTAGTTTTGAACTTCAGTTTAATTCAGAAAGTAGCAAAAATTTCTTTTTAAACATATTAAATCTTTTTTGTAAAGGTAAAAATGTGCTATTAGAAACAAGAAAAAATGGATGTCAGGTTAACTACAATCGAGTTTCGTAGAAAAAGAGTTGAGTTCTTCACGTAAAGTAACCAAAAAATTTTGTAATAAAATGATTTTTTTCCTTTCTTTAAACTGCAATTGTAGAAATATGAATGGTATTTGCTTGATTTTATTGTACATAAAACTTTTTACTTTTTAGTATACGCTTAAAAACTTGAAAAAGAATGTTTTACAGTTTTTGTTTTATAGCATTTCTTTATGTATCTGATAGTTTTGAGCTACAGTATAATTGAGAACGTAGTAAAAATTTTTTTAAATATATTAAATCTTTTTCGAGAATGTAAAAATTTGCTATTAGAAACAAGACGGAATGGATGTCAGGTTTACTACAATCGAGTTTCGTTGAAAAATAGTTGAATTCTTCACGTTAAGTAACCAAAAAATGTTGTAATAAAATGATTTCTTTCCTTTTTTTGGACTGAAGTTGTTGAAATATAAATGGTTATTTACTGGAATTTATAGGACATAACACTTTTTACTTAATTGTATACGTTTGAAAACTTGAAAGAAAATATTTTACAGCTTTTGTTTTATAGCATTTCTTTATGTATCTGATAGTTGTGAACTAAAGTTTAATTCA
>NW_014570482.1:7971-11266 GCF_001313835.1 Polistes canadensis
AATTGAGTTCTTCACGTAAAGTAACCAAAAAATTTTGTAATAAAATGAATTTTTTCTTTTTTTTAGACTGCCGTTGTTGTAATATAAATGTTATTTGCTGGATTAATTTGGACAAAACACTTTTTTCTTATTAGTATACGCTTTAAAACTTGAAAGAAAATGATTTATAGCTTTTGTTATATAGTACTTCTTTATGTATCTTATAGTTTTGATCTACGGTTTAATTCAGAAAGTAGCCAAAATTTCTTTTTAAATATATTAAATCTTTTTTGTGAAGGTAAAAATGTGCTAATAGAAATAAGACAGAATAGATGTAAGGTTTACTAAAATTGAGTTTTGATGAAAAAGTATTGAATTCTTCACGTAAGGTAACCAGAAAATTTTGTAGTAAAATAATTTTTTCCATTTTCTTGGACTGCTGCTGTTAAAATAATAATGTTATTTGCTAGATTTTTTTTGGACCTACCCCTTTTTTTGTTATTATACGCTTTAAAACTTGAAAGTAAACTTTTTATAGCTTTTGTTATATAGCACTTTTTTAGAAATTTTATAGTATTTAACTACGATTTAATCCAGAAAGTAGCGAATATTTCTTTCTAAATATATTAAAAGATTTTTAGCGTTGGTTAAAATGTGCTACAGGAAACAAAACAGAATAAATGTCAGGTTTACTATAATCGAGTTTAATTAAAATTAATTAAATTCTTTACGTCAAGTAACTAAAAAAAGTTCTAATAAAATAATTTTTTTCCTTTTTTTGGACTGCAGTTTTTGAAATATAAATGTTATTTGCTGAATTTTATTGGACCTAAAACTTTTTACTTGCTTGTATACGCTTTAAAACTGGAAAGAAAATGTTTTATAGCTTCTGTTATATAGCATTTCTTTATGTATCTGATAGTTATCAACTATTATTTAATCTAGGAAGCAGCGAAATTTTTTCATAAATATATTAAAAAATTTTTAGCGACGTCAAAAATTGCTATTAGAAACAAGACAGAATAAATGTCAGGTTAACTATTGATGTTAATGTGTTGTATAATATTGGAAATATTAGTACTCAAATCATATTTGAGATGCAAAGAAATTAGATGAATTAAGTACATTCATTTAAGTAGAAAGAGAAAAGATGTGTTAGGTATTTTTATTTAAATCGAAAGGGATTTGATAAATTATGTATTTTTATTCGAATAAATAAAAAGATTTGATGAGTAAAGTACTTTTATTTATATAGAAAAAGATTTGATTAGTTGAGTACTTTCGAATAAACAGAAACAAAAATATAATTATTTTGTAACTTTTCTTTAAATTGAAAGATAATAAACAATTTTAGTACTATCAATTAAATTAAAAGAGATTTAATGTGTTTTGTACTTTTGTTCAAATTTAAAAAGATTTAAAAAGTGGATTAATTTTTTTTAAATAGTAAATATCTAATCAGTAAAGTAATTTTAATCAAATGAAAAGAGATTTAATGAGAATAGTACTTTTATTCAATAAAAAAAAGATTTGATAAGATGAGTACGTTTATTAGAATGAAAARAGATATAATTTGTTGATTACTTTTATTTAAATAGAACGAAATTAGATGAGTTNAAAAATAAAGTGAGATTAAATAGGTTGAAAACTGTCATGTAAATAGAAAGAGATTTATTAGGTTAGGTACTTTTATTTAAACAAAAAGAGTTTCTATAAGTTAAGTACTAAAATTTAAATAAAAAAAGATTTAATAACTTAAGTACTTTCATTTAAATAGAAAGAGATTTATTGACTGTAGAATTTTTATTTAGGTAGAAAGAGATTTGAAAAGTTAAATACTTTCTATTATAAAAAAATAGATTTATTTGGTTGAATACCTATATTCATGTAGGATTCCTTTCTCTTCTGATCAGTCTTTCTAKGAATATCTTAATATTGAACATCAGGAATACTGGTGTCAATAACAAATGGTTCTTAAAGATGAATAGACTGTTTCCATGTAAATACAAATTAATCTGATACAATTCAATACAGTAATAGATGTTCGCTGCTTAAAGGCTAAACGATGACTAACTTAGATTTTTGTGCTTTTTTCTACTGTTTACTTGCATAGCAACGTACCGCTGCATGTCGCTACATACCAACGGTCCTACTAAATATATCGTATTATATTTCGTAGCCCCTTTGTCCGATTTCCCTTTCACCACTCGGCCATATCTGCATCTCCTTCGGTCTTCGAAGGAAACTCTTCGAACAGTTTCATGTAATCCGCCGCCGTTTTGGTGATCTTTGGTCCTTAATCCCCACCAACACAAATCACTTCATATCGGTTATTTCTCTTACATCTAGATATCTTATACAAACCTAAGAATTTCTTTTGTATCTATAACCCCTCACCAAACTGCGTGCACTTTATCGCTACTAAATCGCCTTCGTTGTAAACACTCGCTTTTTTACATTTACGGTTATAATTACGCCTATTCTCTTCTTGAATTTTTAACAGACTTTCCTTCGTTGCTTCTTTCAGTCTTAAGCGCTCGTCAGAAAATTGCAATATCGTCTCTTTCTCTATTAATTCTAAAATAGCTAAATCTTGTCGCTGCTTCATTTTTATGCTAAACATGACCTCGAAAGGTGACGCATCTACACTACGCTGATAAGTGCTATTAATCGCTCTTTGGACCTTATCTACGTTCTTATACCACTTGTCAGGCGCGTCCATTGAAATCTTAGTCAGTACCGAGATAATAATTCGATTAATTCTTTCAACCTGACCGTTTCCTCTCGGTATACCGGTGGTAGTTAGAACGTGCTCGACCCTTTCTGTTATACAATACTCTTTAAATTCTGTTGCCGTGAATGTTGTTTTCTTATCTGTAATAATACGTGTCGGATTACCGAATGTTCTCTGCTGTATTCCAAGTTTTTCCAACGTTTCTCGTGCTGTTGTCGTCTCAGTTGGGTATAGCCACACAAACTTAGAAAACCCATCTACTATTACCAAGATAAGCTTATAAGCTTCACTCGTCGCCATTATCGGCCCTAGATAGTCGACATGATAAGTCTCGAGAAGTCTATCCCCATCAGTATCAGCTGTAACTGACATTCCTTTTTCCCCTGCTTACGCTCCGCTAATATACACGGTACACAACAGCTGATGATATTTTTGATTTTTTCTTTCAGACCCAGTATATAAAATTCTTCTTTTATTTTTTCGGCTACCTTTCGTACAGAGAAATGACCATTTTCGTTAGTCTTTCTTATAATATTAGCCTGCATGCTCGTAGGCAACACTATCACGTTCTTATCGTTTACA
>NW_014570482.1:13344-15201 GCF_001313835.1 Polistes canadensis
ACCTTTTTCTTTGTCTGGACAGAAACGATAACTATGTACTTCCGAACCGCACCCGTAACAATGGTCTTTCTTTATCGCCGGAGATCTACCGATACGTGYYRACGCTACGTTTCYWTGATTRYCTTTTCTAAATCGCGTTCCTTGTACGGTACTTTCTTTAAGTTTATCAAATATTTTAATATGATTTTTATATTCTGTGAGCGTTCGGGATCCGTACAATACTGCCTTATCGCGACGTTCGCCTAACAACCCATCAGCTATGTACTGTATAAGGGCATCTTCTTCGATGTTACCTTGATTTGCGATTTCATGCATACTATAAATGTACAAACAACTACTTTCGCGGGGTTGTTGTCTACGCTTGGACAACTGCTTATGAATCGTGGCTGAATTTACTTTTACCTGAAATTCCCTAATCAAACTACGCTTTAAGCTGTTCCATGATTTATTTTCTCTTTCGAACGATATAAGTTGTCTTCCTGCTCCTTTTAACATACGTGTTCTGTAGATAAACTTCTGCAAATCGTTCCATCCCAACAATGCGCTGGTATTTTCAGAATCGTGGATCCAATGGTCTATTAATAGCTTATCCTCACCGTTGAAATATGATAGGCTTTCTCCTACATCCTTTATGAAAAACAAAGTTAGTTCCAAACTCTCCTCCTCGCAAACTGCTCCTCCTTCCCCGCGTTGCCCACCTCTCTGTGATTCTTCTTCTCGTTTGCCTTCGTCTTCTTCTTCTTCTTCTTCTTCACTTTCTTCGTCTTTGCTTTCTTCATCTTTCGTCGCATCTTTCAAGCGATTTCTTAACGTCTGCTTATTTCCGACTGTGGATAACCTTAACTTCTTCGTTGCTTCTTTTAACTCCCTTCATTTCATAGAGTTAATCTGCACATAGGTGTAAGTTACGGCTTATTCCTCGACTGCTTTACCTTGACGCTTTCGTTCTTCAACTCGTCATCTTAGTGACGTGTTTTCAACGGCCTTTTTGTTCAATTTCTCACGTCCCACTTTCTACTCCTCTGCACTTGTTTCAAGCGTTACCTTCAATTGAGCTATCGTTCAAAGAGCTACCTTTTTTAATCTTAATGTTTCTTTATTGTCCTCCTATATCATCGTTACACCAATACTACCGATTACTTCCCAACTTTACTTTAGTATTTACGCATGGTCAATTTTCTTCGCGCAAAACTCTTAATCAACTTAGAATCGGATTCACACTGCTGGTAATTGTAACGCAACTTTCGACTTGATAAAACTTTATACAACTTCACACGACTTTATACGACTTTATACGACTTTATACGACTTTATACGACTTTATACGACTTTATAGGACTTTTTATTGCACACATGAAATCTATTCTCTATTAATCCCGGACGAGACCCCAAATGTAGGATTTTTTTCTCTTCTCATCAGTCTTTCTATGAATATCTAAATATTGAAGATCAGGAATACTGGTGTTATTAATGAATGGTTCTTAAAGATGAATAGACTGTTTTTATGTAAATACAATTTAATCTAATACAATTCAATACAGTAATAGATTTTCGCTGTTTAAAGGCTAAACGATTACTAACTTAGATCTTTGTGCTTTTTTCCACTGTTTACTTGCATAGTAACGTACCGCTGCAAGTCGCTACATACCAACGGTCCTACCAACTATATCGTATTATATTTCGTAGCCCCTTTGTCCCATTTCCCCTTCCCACATTCAAATTGAAATGTATTTAATAAGTTTAGTACCTTTATTTAAATTAATAGAGATTTGATAAATTATGTACTTTAATTCAAATAGAAGGAGATTTGATGAGTTATGTATATTCATTTAGATAGAAAGAATTTAAATAAGATAA
>NW_014570483.1:0-3600 GCF_001313835.1 Polistes canadensis
TTTTAAACTTTGAAGAAAACGTTTTATAGCTTTTGTTTTATAGCACTTTTTTAGCAATTTTATCGTTTTTAAGTACGATTTCATCCAGAAAGAAGCAAAAATTTCTTTCTAAATATATTAAAACATTTTTGGCGAAAGTAAAAATGTAGTACTAGAAACAAAACAGAATAAATGTCCGGTTTACTACAATCGAGTTTCGTTAAAAAACAATTGAATTCTACACGTGAAGTAGCCAAATAAGTTAAAATAAAATGTTTTTTTCATTTATCTAGGACTGCAGTTGAAAAATGTAAATGATATTTGCTAGATTTTATTAGAAATCAACCTTTTTATTTGTAAGTTTACGCTTTAAAGCTGGACAGAAAACGTTTCATAGATTTTAGTTAATTGAACTTTTTTAGATCTTTTACAATTTTTATCTACGATTAAATCCAGAAAGTAGCGAAAATTTATTTTTTAACGTATAATAAATTTTTAGGCGAACGTAAAAATATGCTATTTGAGACTAAACAGAATAGATGTTAGGTTGATTACAGTCGAATTTTGTCGAAAAAGAGTTGAATTCTTCTCGTAAAGTAAGTAAAAAAAGTTGTAATAAAATGATTACTTNATACTTGTAATAGAAATCCTTTGTTTTCGGATACTCTTTCGTCTGCCATGTTGATTCGATTCTCTTTGCGTTTATATTCTTCAACGTTTTCACAATATTATTCAGAATAACTAACTTCTTGAATATACTTACCTTTACCACCTCATATAACCACGGACCTCTGCTACCATGTTAAATTAATAAAGAAAAATATCGTTTAATATGGGTGGTGAAAGTTTAATAAATCTATCTAATACAAGTTCTTCCGTGTCACTTGCTATTACTTTTACTTTTAACTATTCAATTCTTCTAGCCAAAGCCCTATACAGCTAATTGCTGTCCCTTATATACTACTCCTACATGAAATAAAGTGGGGAGACTTACATGTGTGCGTCTCTCTCACGAACAGTAGTATACCAACACATGCTCTTGCGCTACAGCACATACATTTAGTCTTACAATAAACAATGTACACATCTCAACAGTTATATGGCACTTTGTTAGAAAATTTATAGTTTTTAACTACGATTTAATCCAGAAAGAAGCGAAAATTTCTTAATAAATATATAAAAAATTTTTAAACGAAGGTAAAAATGTGCAATTAGAGACTAAACAGAATAGATGTGAGGTTGACTACGATTGAATTTTGTCGAAAAATAATTGAATTCTACACGTGAAGTAACCAAAGAAAGTTGTAATAAAATGATTTCTTCCATTTTCTTGGACTGCTGCTGTTAAAATAATAATGCTATTTGCTTGAYTTCATTAGACTTAACACTCTTTATTTGTTAGTAAACGCTTTAAAACTTTGAAGAAAATGTTTTATATCATTTGATATATAGCACTTTGTTAGAAAATTTATAGTTTTTAACTACGATTTATTCCAGACAGTAGCGAAAATTTCTTTTTAAACATATTAAAAATTTTTAAGCAAACTTAAAAATGTGCTATTAGAGACTAAACAGAATAGATGTTAGGTTGACTACAATCGAATTTTGTCGAAAAAGAATTGAATTCTTCGCGTATAGTAACTACAAAAATTGTAATAAAATGATTTCTTCCGTTTTCTTAGACTGCTGCTGTTAAAATATTAATGCTATTTGTTGATTTCATTAGACTTAACACTCTTTATTTGTTAGTATACGCTTTAAAACTTGAAAGAAAACGTTTTATAGCTTTTGTAATATAGTACTTCTTTAGATATCTGATAGATTTTTACAATTATTTAGTCTAGAAAGAAGCGAAAATTTTTTTTAAATATAATGAAAAGTTTTTAGCGACGGAAAAATGTGTTATTAGAAACAAGACAGAATAGATGTCAGGTTGACTACAATCGAGTTTCTTCGAAAGAGAATTAACTTCTACACTTAAAGTAACCAAAAAAAGTAGTAATAAACAGATTTTTTCTTTTCTTTGACGGCAGTAGTCCAAATATAAATAATGTTTGCCAAATTCTTTTGGACCTAACACTTGTTACTTGCAAGTATACGCTTTAAAGCTGGACAGAAAAAATGTCATAGCTTTTGGTAAAAAGAACTTTTTTACATTTTTTATAATTTTTAACTATGATTTATTCCAAAAAGTAGCGAAAATTTCTTTTTAAACGTATAAAAAATTTTTAAGCGGCCGTAAAAATGTGCTATTTGAGACTAAACAGAATAGATGTAAGGTTGACTACAATCGAATTTTGTCGAAAAATAATTGAGTTCTTCACGTATGTAACTAAAAAAAGTTGTAATAAAATGATTTCTTACATTTTCTTGGACTGCTGCTGTTAAAAAGTAAATGATATTTGCTTGATTTTATTAGACTTATCACTCTTTATGTGTTAGTAAGCGCTTTAAGACATTGAAGAAAATGTTTCATAGCAATTGTTATATAGCACTTCGTTAAAAATTTATAGTTTCTAACTACGATTTATTCCAGACAGTAGCGAAAATTTCTTTCTAAATATATTAAAACATTTTTGGCGAAAGTAAAAATGTAGTACTAGAAAAAAAACAGAATAAATGTCCGGTTTACTACAATCGAGTTTCGTTAAAAAAGAATTGAATTCTACACGTTGAGTAACCAAAAAAAGTTAGAATAAATAGTTTCTTTCTCTTGTCTGGGACAGAAGTTGTTAAAATGTAATAAATATTGGCTAGATTTCATTAGAAATTAAACTTTTTATTTGTTAGTATACGCTTTAAAACTTGAAACAAAACGATTTATAGCTTTTGTAATATAGTACTTCTTTAGATATCTGATAGATTTTAACAATAATTAAGTCTAGAAAGAAGCGAAAATTTTTTTTAAATATAATGAAAAATTTTTAGCGACGGTAAAATGTGCTTTTAGAAACGAGACAGAATAGATGTCAGGTTGACTACAATCGAGTTTTTTCGAAAGAGAATTAAATTCTACACTTAAAGTAACCAAAAAAAGTAGTAATAAATAGATTTTTTCTTTTTTTTTGACGGCAGTTTTCCAAATATAAATAATGTTTGTTAAATTCTTTTGGACCTAACTCTTGTTACTTGTAAGTATACGCTTTAAAGCTGGACAGAAAAAATGTCATAGCTTTTGGTAAACAGAACTTTTTTCCATTTTTTATAATTTTTAACTATGATTTATTCCAGAAAGTAGCGAAAATTTCTGTATAAATATATATAAAATTTTTAAGCGAAGGTAAATATGTGCTATTAGAGACTAAACAGAATAGATGTTAGGTTGACTACAATCAAATTTTGTCGAAAAAGAATTGAATTCTCCACGTGAAGTAACCAAATAAAGTTGTAATAAAATGTTTTCTTTCATTTTTTTGGACAACTGCTGTTAAAATAATAATGCTATTTGCTTGATTTCATTATACTTAACACTCTTTATTTGTTAGTATACGCTTTAAAACTTAAAAGAAAACGTTTTATAGCTTTTGGTAAATAGAACTTTTTTAGATTTTTTATATTTTATAAATATGATTTATTCCAGAAAGTAGCGAAAATTTCTGTTTAAATAAATTAAAACATTTC
>NW_014570483.1:5085-11059 GCF_001313835.1 Polistes canadensis
GTTTTATAGCATTGGCTAAATAGCACTTTGTTAGAAAATTTATAGTTTTTAACTATGATTTATTCCAGACAGTAGCGAAAATTTCTTTTTAAATATATAAAAAATTTTTAAGCGAACGTAAAATTGTGCTATTGGAGACTAAACCGAATAGATGTTAGGTTGACTACAATATAATTTAGTCGAAAAAGAATTGAATTCTTGACGTAAAGTAACTAAAAAAAGTTTTAATAAAATGATTTCTTCCATTTTCTTGGACTGCTGCTGTTAAAATAATAATGCTATTTGCTTGATTTCATTAAACTTAACACATTTTATTTGTTAGTATACGCTTTAAAACTTGCAAGAAAACGTTTTATAGCTTTTGTAATATAGTACTTCTTTAGATATTTGATAGATTTTATCAATTATTTAGTCTAGAAAGCAGCGAAAATTTGTCTTAAATATATTGAAAAATTTTAAGGGACGGTAAATTGTAGTATTAGAAACAAGGCAGAATGAATGTCAGGTTAAATACAATCGAGTTTCTTCGAATAAGAAATAAATTCCATACGATAAGTAAACAAAAAAAGTAGTAATAATATGATTTTTTCTCTTTTTCTTGACTGCAGTAGTCCAAATATAAATGATGATTGCCAAATTCTTTTGGACTTAACACTTTTTATTTGTTAGTATACGTTTTAAAGCTGGACAGAAAACGTTTCATAGCTTTTGGTAAAAAGGACTTTTTTTGATATTTTATAATTTTAAACTATGATTTAATCTAGAAAGTATTAAAAAATTGTTTTTAAATTTATTAACAATTTGTAAGGGAAGGTAAATATGTGCTATTAGAAAAAAAACAGAATAGATGTAAGGTTGACTACAATCGAATGTTGTCAAAAACTAAATGAATTCTACGCGTGAAGTATCCAAAAAAAGTTAGAATAAATAGTTTCTTTCTCTTGTCTGGGNCCAAAAAAAGTTAGAATAAATAGTTTCTTTCTCTTGTCTGGGACTGAAGTTGTTAAATTGTAATAAATATTGGCTAGATTTCATTAGATATTAAACATTTTATTTGTTAGTATACACTTTAAAACATGAAAGAAAGCGTTTTATAGCTTTTAGTATATAGCACTTTGTTAGAAATTTTACAGTTTTTAACTACGATTTAATCCAGAAAGTAGCGAAAATTTCTTTGTAAAAATATTAAAACATTTTTAGCGACGGTAAAAATGTGCTACTACAAATAAAACAGAATAGATGTCAGGTTTACTACAATCGAGTTTTATTGAAAAAGAATTGAATTCTTCACGTAAAGTAAGTGACAAAAGTTTTAATAAAATGATTTTTTCCAATTTCTTGGATTGCTGCTGTTGAAATATTATTGTTATTTGCTAGATTTTATTAGAATTAATACTTTCTATTTGTTAGTATACGCTTTAAAACATGAAAGAAACCGTTTTATAGCTTTTCGTACATAGAACTTTGTTAGAAATTTTATAGTTTTTACCGACGATTTAATCCAGAAAGAAGCGAATATTTTTTTCTAAATATATTAAGACATTTTTAGCGACGGTAAAAATGTGGTACTAGAAACAAAACAGAATAAATTTTCGGATAACTACAATCGAGTTTCTTTAAAAATGAATTGAATTCTACACGTGAAGTAACCAAAAAAATTAAAAATAAAATGTTTTTTTCTCTTATCTGGGACTGCAGTTGTTATAATGTAAATGGTATTTGCTATATTTTATTGGAAATAAAACTTTTTATTTGTTAGTATACGCTTTAAAACTTGAAAGAAAACGTCTTTTAGCTTTTGTTATATAGCACTTTGTTAGAAATTTTATAGTTTTTAACTACGATTTAATCCAGAAAGTAGCGAAAATTTCTTTCCAATATTATTAAAACATTTTTAGCGACGGTAAAAATGTTCTACTACAAATAAAACAGAATTTTATGTCAGGTTTTCTAGAATCGAGTTTTGTTAAAAAAGAATTAAATTCTTCACGTAAAGTATCTGAAAAAAGTAGTAATGGAATGATTTTTTTCATTTCCTTGGACCGCTGCTGTTGGAATATTAATGTTATTTGCTAGATTTTATTAGACTTAACACTCTTTATTTGTTAGTATACCCATTCAAAATTTAAAGAAAACGTTTTATAGCTTTGGGTATAAAGCACTTTTTTAGAAATTTTATAGTTTTTAACTACGATTTAATCCAGAAAGAAGCGATTATTTTTTTCTACATATATTAAGACATTTTTAGCCACGGTAAAAATGTGGTACTAGAAACAAAGCAGAATAAATTTTCGGTTTACTACAATCGAGTTTCGTTGAAAAAGAATTGAACTCTACACGTGAAGTAACCTAAAAAAGTTAAAATAAGATGTTTTTTTCTCTTATCTGGGACTACAGTTGTTATAATGTAAATGATATTTGCTATATTTTATTGGAAATAAAACTTTTTATTTGTTAGTATACACTTTAAAACATGAAAGAAACCGTTTTAAAGCTTTTGGTGTTTAGCACTTTGTTAGAAATTGTATGGTTTTTAACTACGATTTAATCCAGAAATTAGCGAAAATTTCTTTCTAATAATATTAAAACATTTTTAGCGACGGTAAAAATGTACTACTACAAATAAAAAAGAAGGGATGTCAGGTTTACTCCAATCGAGTTTTGTTCAAAAAGATTTAAATTCTTCACGTAAAGTAACTGAAAAGAGTTGTTATAAAATGATTTTTTTCTATTTTCTTGAACTGCTGCTGTTTAAATATTAATGTTATTTGCTAGATTTTATTAGACTTTACACTCTTTATTTGTTAGTATACGCTTTAAAACTTGAAAGAAAACATTTTATAGCTTTTGTAATATAGTACTTCTTTAGATATCTGATAGATTTCAACAATTATTTAATCTAGGAAGTAGCGAAAATTTTTAGTAAATATATTGAAAAATTTTTAGCGACGGAAAAATGTGCTATTAGAAACAAGACAGAATTGATGTCAGGTTGACTACAATCGAATTTTGTCAAAAAGAATTGAATTCTACACGTGAAGTAAACAAAAAAATTTGTAATAAAATAGTTTCTTCTCTTTTTTCCGACTGCAGTTGTTAAAAAGTAAATAACATTTCCTCGATTTTATTGGACATGACACTTTTTATTAGTTAGTAAACGCTTTAAAACTTGAAAAAAAACGTTTTTTAGCTTTTGTTATATAGCACTTTTTTAAAAATTTTACAGTTTTTAACTACGATTTAATACAGAAAGTAGCAAAAATCTCTTTCCTAATATATTGACACATTTTTAGCGACGATAAAAATGTGCTATTAAAAACAAAACAGAAGGGATGTCAGGTTTACTCCTATCGAGTTTTGTTCAAAAGAGAAATAAATTCTTACACGTAAAGTAACCCAAAAAGAAGTAATAAAATGATTTTTTCTCTTTTTTTTGCCTGCGGAAGTCCAATTATAAATAATGTTTGCCAAATTCTTTTGGACTTAACACTTTTTATTTGTAAGTATACGCTTTAAAGCTGGACAGAAAACGTTTCATAGCTTTTGGTAAATAGAAATTTTTTAGATCTTTTATAATTTTTACCTACGATTTAATCCAGAAAGTAGCAAAAATTTTTTTTAAATTTATTAACAATTTTTAAGCAAAGGAAAAATTGTGGTAATAGAAACAATAGAGAATAGATGTAAGGTTGACTACAATCGAATTTTGTCGAAAAAGAAGTGAATTCTACACGTGAAGTAACCAAAGAAAGTTGTAATAAAATGATTTCTTCTCTTTTTTTAGACTGCAGTTGTTAAAAAGTAAATGATATTTTCTAGATTTTATTGGACATAACACTGTTTATTTGTTAGTATACGCTTTTAAACTTTAAAGAAAACGTTTTATAGCTTTCGTTTATAGCACTTTTTTAGAAATTTTATAGTTTTTAGCTACGATTTATTCCAGAAAGAAGCAAAAATTTATTTCTAAATATATTAAAACATTTTTGGCGACGGTTAAAATGTAGTACTGGAAACAAAACAGAATAAATGTCCGGTTTACTTCAATCGAGTTTCGTTAAAAAAGAATTGAATTCTACATGTGATGTTACAAAAAAAAGTTATAATAAAATGTTTTTTTTTCTTATCTGGGAATGCAGTTGTTAAAATGGAAATGATATTTGCTAGATTTTATTTGAAATAAAACTTTTTATTTGTAAGTATACGCTTTAAAGATGGACAGAAAACGTTCTATAGCGTTTGGTAAATAGAACTTTTTTAGATCTTTTATAATTTTTAACTACGATTTATACCAGAAAGTAGTAAAAATTTCATTTTAAATATATAAAAATTTTTAAGCGAACGTAAAAATGTGCTATTTGAAACAAAACAGAATAAATGTCAGCTTTACTACAATCGAGTTTTGTTGAAAAAGAATTGAATTCTTTACGTAACGTGTTCGAGAAGAAAAAAATTAGTAGGTTTGAAACAGATGCGCTAAGAGAAGACAAGGAGATAGGCGAAATAGGCTAGTGGACTGTATTATCTTAATTTCTGGTAAAATTTATGTGTAACAAGATTTATTAACAATTATGAACAGAAAATTAGAGATAGCGAAAGAATAATAGGTTTGACAAACAGTATTAGGTAAGCTACGCCACGTGTACCGGATATCACGCCACTTGTACCGGAAGTACGTAGCACGAGAAGTCGTTAAAGCAAAAGAAAAGTTGTAATGAACTCTGTAGGAGAAACGATAGAATTAATGAAACGAAGAGTACAAAAATGAGAGGTCAGAAAGTATATAGAGATGATCAGATTAGAGATAAAGGTTATGAGAGGTCGTTAATGAGAGAGAGTATAAAGAGATGATCAGTCAGAAAGACACAATTACAAGGATGGTCTAGATGAGAAAAAGCGAGAGTGAGATGAGATGGAGCGGTTAGAGATGAGAAAGAAGCGAGATGAAGACTATGAGATGATTCACAATTTTCAGAGATTTGTAAATGTACGACCGCACTGGTTAACTTCTTAAATGATTCTGCCTGGACCACGCCACTTTTCGGTTCGATTAGAGGAACAGAGCGGAAGTGGAAAAAGTACGATACACCAATTAGCGAGTTCCACGCTAGGAAGARATGACAAACAATCAATAGGAAAGTAACACGCAGAGGATGACGACACAGGGGACCAATGACCTATTGAAACGTCAAGTGGCGTGATCCCTTGATCAATAAAAACAATGGGTATGTCTTCTTTTCAGCGACAACAGACGGCGTCTTAATCATGCTAGCCGAGAGGTGCTGCTATCTAGTCTGAGGTGCGCAATTTTCGAACATTCTCCACCCAAATTCTCGAGCAAGATTCGAGAATTTGTCATGACGAGATGTGCTGAACTGCTGAGAAAATTATGATTCCTTGTGCGGTTGAAGAGGCAATGGTGCSAGCTTGACGATAGGTCTAGTGATAGTGCTGGTGGCGGTCTTCAGCGTGACAACCCTGCAGAGACCGTCCTTTCCTGGGTGTAGTTGTATCACTCTGGCAAGAGGCCATTTCGACGGCGGAAGTCGCTCATCGGTGATGAGTACAAGAGACCCTTCCCTGATATCGTTCTGCGATGTCTGCCATTTGGATGYGGTCTGATGYGCTTGCAGGCATTCCGTCGACCACCTTCTCCAAAATTGCTGGAAGCGCTCTTGAATCCGCTGGAAATGAGATAACCTGGAATTTGAGATGTCTATTAGAGAAGGCTGGGGGATATAGTTGTTAATGCTTCCCTTCTGATGAAATGCCCTAGTGTTAATGCTCTGATTTCATCAGGGTCCTCCGAGAGAGAGCTGAGAGGTCTAGAGTTGAGAACCGCCTTAACTTGAGCTAAGAACGTGAAGAAGTCTTCGAACGTTAGCAACGTATCCGAGATGGTTCGTTTGAGATGATACTTGATTGATTTCACCGCCGCCTCCCATTTTCCACCCATATGTGGTGCTGCTGGAGG
>NW_014570483.1:13624-15677 GCF_001313835.1 Polistes canadensis
TGAGGAATTCAGAGTAGGTCTCCTTGAAATGCCTATCGGTTTCGAATTTCTTGAGAAGTCTTTCAAGGCATCTCATGGCAAGAGACCTTGAATGCCCTAAGGTTGATATGTCTTTCGAGAATGGCAGACGAACCATGTAACGACCAGTTGGCAATCGAGAGTTCGTATCAACAAAGTGCTGCTCGCATTGCGATTCAGCGAGACTCAAGGTTGACGCGGGGGAAGATGAGACTTCTTCCTGGACCCAGATTTTTGTTAGAGCTTTGTCAAGAGATTCGTTAGAGATAGCATGGCAAATTTTGAGAGGATCGACCTTGCTCAGGCTGGAAGTTGCGCCTAGAACTGCCCAACCGAACCTGGTGTTGAAAGCTATAGGTTCTGAGTCGCCTCCCATAACAAGGCGAGAGGACTTGAGAACTCTTCTRAGATTATCARCACCAATGAGAATGTCRATRTGATCTGGAGTGAGAAAGTCAGGATCCGCTAATTGAAGAGATCTGAGATGAGGCTAATCTTGCTCTGATATTACAGACGACGGGAACTGAGATGTGATTTTTGGCAAAATGAATGCCTTAAGATAAACCCGAGATGACGAGTATTTCGATTGGAGGACCAAGGACACTTGACTTTGGGTCGCTCCTGGAGATGTACTACCCACACCCTTAATAGGAATGTTTTCTGGAGAACGGCTAAGCTTTAGCTTAGCTATGATTTTAAAAGAAACTAAAGTCAACTCTGATCCAGGATCAATGAGAAGACGTACTAACTTAGGCGATCCAGTTGAAGATATGGCAAAAGCTTTACAGGTAGCTAAGAGTACTGGAGCTCGAGAGCACGTTGAAAGCGATGGATTAGACGAACGATCGATGTCTGAGATAGGTGATGAAAATCTGACTCGTTTGTTCGTCTGAGAGGACCTTGAGGAAGATGAAATGGTCGATTTTAAAATGGATCTGAGAAGCCGATGTGGGTAATGAGATGTCCTACCTACTCCTCATTCTGAGGACGCCTTTTTTAAAGAGTTCTGAGAAGAACTCTTCTTGGTAGGTATAGACTTAGGAGGAGATGATTGAGTTGAAGATGACTTGTGAGAGGAGCCATGAACAGAAGCCTTCGGTTGGGAGAGAGGTCTGGGAGTCGATG
Source organism: Polistes canadensis (assembly GCF_001313835.1). Lineage (NCBI taxonomy): Eukaryota > Metazoa > Arthropoda > Insecta > Hymenoptera > Vespidae > Polistes > Polistes canadensis. The sequence goes on from NW_014570483.1 coordinate 14,768, forward strand.
TACCGGAAGTGGATGATGATGACTTCGGACTAGAGGATCGGCGATGAGATGACTTTTTGGAAGATTTACGACGATCCTCTCTCGGTGACTCATCCGACGATACCCGTGAGCCCTGCGAGGACGAGACTYKCTGAGATGTCTGTGTTGTCTCTGAGAGAGAGCTTGAAGTCCTTGAGATTGGCAGCGATAATCTTGATGTAGGAGGAGATGTCCTAGACGATGTTGGAGGAGATGTCCTAGACGATGGAGGAGATGTTCTGGTTGTAGGAGGAGATGTCTTGGTTGTAGGAGGAGATGTCCTGGACGATGTCATCCTTTTCTCAGGATGTATGAGCGTGTGGTGCCGATCTCCACACTGGTTGCATCGCCTAGTACTCCTACATTGCCTAACGTTATGCTTGCCCAAGCAGTTATAACATAGGCGAGATTCTGCTATGACCTTCTCCTTCTTCTGTTGATTTAAATTCTTGAAGAGAGGGCAAAAGGCGATGTAGTGCTTATGACTACAATAGCTGCAAGTGTTGGAGAGGTCTGTTATAAATGGCATCGGATGTTCTTTAATTGGCCTTTTATCCAATGCCGACTGAGATGATCGTGTAGGCGTAGTAGCCTCAGCCTTTACGTTTAAGGCCCTTGCGTAGGACCTTGTGGGGGGAGATTTAGGCCGTTGAGATGTCTTTCTGAATCCCTCGTAAGACCTACGAGTCTTGATACGTTTTAGTGCTCTAGCCGTGCTAGTGAGATGACGCATTAGTTTATCTAGCGGTGGGAACTCGCGTGATGTTCCTAATCTGGTTTTCCAGTCTTCGCGAGTCTTGTCGTCCAACGCTAATCCCACCTGATGAACGAGGATGTGATCCCATTGGTTGGTCGGGCATCCTAATGACTCTAAAGCACTGAGAGATGACGT
>NW_014570484.1:0-3343 GCF_001313835.1 Polistes canadensis
ATTGGACTTAACACTTTTCATTTGTTAGTATACGTTTTAAAACTTGAAAAAATATGTTTTATAGCTTTTTTTCTCTAGCATTTTAATAGATATCTGATAGTTTTAACTTATGATAAATGTAGAAAGAAGCGAAAGTTTTTTTTAAATATATTTAAAAGTTTTACGCGAAAGTACAATGTGSTATWAGAAACAWRAMAGAATGGAWGTCAGKYTTACAATAATCGAGTTTTGACGAAAGAGAATTAAATTCTAAACGTAAAGTAACCAAAAATGTCGTAATAAAATAAATTTTTTCCCGTTTCTTGACTGCAGTAGTCCAAATATAAATGATGTTTGCATAATTCATTCGGACTTAACACTTTTTATTTGTAAGTATACGCTTTAAAACTGAAGAGAAAACGTTTCATAGCGTCTGTTAAATAGCACTTTTTTACATTGTTTTTATTTTATAACTACGCTTAAATCAAGAAAGTAGCAAAAATTTTATTTTTAATATATTAAAAGATTTTTAGCGAAGATTAAAATGTGCTTTTAGAAACTATACAGCAATAATGTTCGGCTTACTACAATCGAATTTTGTTGAAATACAATCGAATGCTACACGAAAAGTAACCAATAAAAGTTGTTATAAAAAGATTTTTTCCTGTTTGCTTTGACTGCAGTTTTTGTAAAATAAATAATATATGCTAGATTTTATTAGACAAAACACTTTTCATTTGTTAGTATACGCTTTAAAGCTGAAGAGAAAACGTTTTATAGCTTTGCTTATATAGCTCTTTTGTAGAAATTCTATAGTTTTTAACTACGATTTAATCCAGATAGTAGCGAAAATTTATTTTTTAAATATAATAATACATTTTTAGCAACGGTAAAAATGAACTAGAAGAAACCAAACAGAATAGATGTTTAGTTGACTACAATCAAATTTCATCAAAATATAATTGAATTCTTCACGAAAAGTAACCCAAAAAAATTTGTATTAAAATGATTTTTTCCCTTTTCTTAGACTGCAGTTGGTAAAATATATTTGTTATTTTCTAGATTTTATAGGGCCTAACAATTTTTATTTGCTAGTATACGCTCTAAAACTGCAAAGAAAACGTTATATAGCTATTGTTATATAGCATTTCTTTAGATATCTGACAGTTTTCAGCAATTATTATTCTAAAAAGCAGCGAAAACTTTTCCCAAATATATTGAAAAATTTTTAGCGACAATAAAAATGTGATATAAGAAACAAGACATAATGGATGTCAGGATGACTACATTCGAGTTTCATCGAAAGAGAAATAAATTCTACACGTAAAGTAACGAAAAAAAGTCGTAATAAAATTATCTTTTCCTTATTTTTTGACTGCGGTAGTCCAAATATAAATAATGTTTGCCTATTTTTTTCGAAATTTACGTTTTTTATTTGAAAGTATACTCCTAAAAGCTTAAAAGAAAACGTTTCATAGCTTCAGTTAAATAGCCCTTTTATAAAAATTTTATTGTTTTTACTACGATATAATTCACGAATTTTTAAATATTTCTTTAAATATATTAAAAAATTTATAGCAAAGGTAAAAATGTACTATTAGAAGCTGAACAGAATAGATGTTAGGATGACTACATTAGAATTTTGTCGGAAAAAGATTAAATTTTGCACGTAAATTAACCAAACAAAGTTGAATTAAAATGATTTTTTCCCTTTTTTTGGACTGCAGTTGTTGAAAGATAATTGTTATTTGCTAGATCTTATTGGACATAACCCTTTCTATTTATTAGTATACGCTTTAAAACTTAAAAGAAAACGTTTTATAGCTTTTGTTATATAGCACTTTTTTAGATATTTGATTGTTTTTAACAATTATTTAATCTGGAAAGCAGAGAAAATTTCTTTTTGATATTTTTATTAATTTTTAGCGACAGTAAAAATGTGCTATTGGAAACAAGACAGAATGGAAGTAAGGTTGACTACAATCGAGTCTCTTTGAAAGAAAAATGAATTCTACACGTAAAGTATCCTAAAAAAGTCGTAATAAAATGATTTTTTTTAATTTTTTGACTGCAGTAGTCCATATATAATTGATGTTTGCCTATTTTTTTCGAAATTTACTATTTTTGTTTGTAAGTATACGCTTTAAAGCTTAAAAGTAAACGTTTCATACCGTCTGTAAAATAGCACTTTTATAGATTGTATTTATATTATAACTACGCTTTAATCCAGAAAGTAGCTAAGATTTTTATCTTTATATGTTAAAGATTTTTTAGCAAAGGTTAAAATGTGCTTTCAGAAACTTTACAGAAAAGATGTTTGGTTTACTACAATCAAATTTTTTCGTAATATTATTGAATGCTACACGTGAAGTAACCAAATAAAGTTGTAATAAAATAATATTTTTCTGTTTTCTTCGTCTGCAGTTTTTTTATAATAAATGATATATGCTAGATTTTATTAGCAATACCACTTTTTATTTGTTAGTATGCGCTTTAAAACTTGAAAGAAATCGTTTTATAGATTTTGTTGTATATATCTCTTTTTTAGAAATTTAAAAGTTTTTGCAAGTATTTAATCTGTAAAGTAGCGGAAGTTATTTTTATATTAAAATAATACATTCTTTGGAACGGTAACTATGAGCTTCTAGAAACTAAACAGAATAGATGTTTGGTTGAATACAATCGAATTTCGTTGAAAAAGAATTGAATTCCTCACATGAAGTAACAAAAAAAAGTTGTAATAAAATTACTTTTTCTCTTTTTTTGGACTGCAGTGGTCGAAATCTTAATTTTATTTGCTAGATATTTTGTGAACTAACACTTTTCATTTGTTAGTATACGCTTTAAAACTTGAAAGAAAATGTTTTACAGCTTTAGTTCTATAGCATTTCTTTAGATATCGAAAAGTTTTTACTAATAATTAACCTAATAAGCAGCGAAAATTTTCCTAAATATATTAAAAAATTTTAAGCGACGGTAAAATGTGCTATTAAAAACAAGACGGAATAGATATCAGGTTGATTACAATCGAGTTTCGTCGAAAAAGAATTGAATTCTAAACGTAAAGTAATCAAAAAATGTCGTAATAAAATGATTTTTTTCCTTTTTCTTGACTGCAGTAGTCCAAATTTAAACGATGTTTGCATAATTCTTTCTGTCTTAACACATTTCATTTAGAAGTATACGCTTTAACGCTTGCAAGAATTCGTTTCATAGCGTCTATTAAATAGCACTTTTTTAGATTGTTTTTATATCATAACTACGCTTTATTCCAGAAAGTAGCGAAAATTTGTATCTAAATATATTAAAAATTTTTTTCCGAAGGTGAAAATAAGCTTTTAGAAACTATACAGAAAATATGTTT
>NW_014570484.1:4299-14222 GCF_001313835.1 Polistes canadensis
AAGTAACCAAACATACTTGTAACAATATAATTTTTTCTCTTTTTTGGACTGCAGTTTGTGAAAAATAAATGATGTCAGCTAAAATTTATTGGACATAACACTTTTTACTTAATAGTATACGCCTTAAAACTTGAAAGAAAATTTTTTACAGCTTTTGTTATATAGCATTTTTTTGGATATCTAATAGTTTTTAACCACGATTTAATTAAGAAAGTAGCGAAAATTTCTTTCTAAATATAATTAAACATTTTTAGCGACGGTAAAAATGTGCTACTGGAAATAAAACAAAATAAATTTTTGGTTGACTACAATCGTATTTTGTCGAAAAAAAATTTAATTGTACACGTGAAGTAACCAAACATAGTTGTAATAAAATTACTTTTCTTCTTTTTTTGTACTGCAGTGGTAAAAATATAAATGTTATTTTCTAGATTTTATTAAACGTAACACGTTTTATTTGTTAGTATGCGCTTTGAAACTTAAAAGAAAACGTTTTACAGCTTATTTTTTATAGCATTTCTTTATGTCTGGCTGGATTTGAACTACAGTTTATTTCTGAAAATAGCAAAAATTTCTTTTAATTAAATTAAATATTTTTCGTTATGGTAAATATGTGCTATTGGAAACAAGACAGAATGGATGTCAGGTTTACTACAATCGAGTTTCGTTGAAAAAGAATTGAGCTCTTCACGTAAAGTAACCAAAAACTGTTTTAATGGAATGATTTTTTCTCTTTTTTTTGACTGCAGTGGTTAAAATATAAATTTTATTCGCATGATTTTATTAAACGTAACACTTTTTATTTGTTAGTATACGCTTTAAATCTTAAAAGACAACGTTTTACAGCTTCTTTTATATAGAATTTTTTTTGATATCTAATAGTTTTTAACAACGATTTAATTAAGAAACTAGCGAAAATTTCTTTCTAAATATGTTTAAACATTTTTAGCGACGGTAAAAATGTGCTTCTAGAAACAAAACAAAATAAATGTTTGGTTGACTACCATCGAATTTTGTCGAAAAAAAATTTAATTTTACACCTGAAGTAACCAAACATAGATGTAATAATATATTTTTTTCTCTTTCTTTGACTGCAGTTTGTGAAAAATAAACGATTTCAGGTAAAATTTATTAGACATAACACTTTTTACTTAATAGTATACGCTTTCAAAACTTGAAAGAAAATTTTTTAAAGCTTTTTTTATATAGCATTTCTTTGGATATCTAATAGTTCTTAACTAAGATTTAATTAAAAAACTAGCGAAAATTTCTTTCTAAATATATTTAAACATTTTTAGCGACTGTAAGGATGTGCTACTAGAAACAAAAAAAAATAAATGTTATTGAAACAAAAAAAAATAAATGTTATTGCTAGATTTTATTGAACTTAACACTTTTCATTTGTTAGTATACGCTTTAAAACTTAATAGAAAATGTTTTATAGCCTTTGTTCTATAGCATTTCTGTAAATATCTGATAGTTTTTACTTATAATAAATATTAGAAAGCAGCGAAAATCATTTCTAAATATATTGAAAAGTTTTTAGCAATGGTACATTGTGCTATTAGAAACAAGACAGAATGGATGTCAGGTTGACTACAATCGAGTTTAGACGAAAAAGAATTGAATTCTAAACATAAAGTAACCAAAAAATGTCGCAATTAAATAAATTTTTTCTTTTTTCTTTACTGCAGTAGTCCAAATATAAATGATGCTTGCATAATTCTTTCGGACTTTAGTCTTTCTATTTGAAAGTATACGCATTAAAGCTTGAAAGAAAACGTTTTATAGCGTCTGTTAAATAGCACTTTTTTACATTGTTTTTATTTTATAACTACGCTTTAATCAAGAAAGTAGCGAAAATATCTTTGTTAATATATTAAGAATTTTTTAACGAAGGTTAAAATGCTTCGTTTGAAACTATACAGCAATAATGTTTGGCTTACTACAATCGAATTTTGTTAAAATATAATTGAATGCTACACGAGAAGTAACCAAAAAAAGTTGTAATAAAATGAAATTTCTTTTTTCTTCGACTGCAGTTGTTGTAAAATAATTGATATATGCAAGATTTTATTAGATAAAACACTTTTTATTTGTTAGTATACGCTTTAAAACTTGAAAGAAAATGTTTTATAGCTTTTGTTCTATAGCATTTCTTTATATATCTGATAGTTTTTACTTATAATTATTCTAGAAAGCAGCGAAAATTTTTTTTTAATATATTGAAAAGGTTGTAGCGAAGGTACAATGTGTTATTAGAAAAAAGACATAATGGATGTCTGGTTGACTTCAATCGAGTTTCGACGAAAAAGAATTGAATTTTAAACGTTAAGTAACCAAAAATGTCTTAATAAAATAAATTTTTTCCTCTTTCTTGAGAGCAGTTGTCCAAATATCAATGATGTTTGCATAATTCTTTCGGACTTAACACTTTTTAATTGTAATTATACGTTTTAAATCTGAAGAGAAATCGTTTTATAGCGTCTGGTGATTAGCACTTTTTTAGATTGTTTTTAATTTCTGACAACGCTTTAATCCACAAAAGTAACGAAAATTTCTTTTTATATATAGTTTAAGTTTTTTAGCGAAAGTTAAAATGTGCTTTAAGAAATTATACAGGAAAGATTTTTGGTTTACTACAATCGAACTTTGCTAAAATATAATTAAATGCTACATGAAAACTAACCAAAAAAAGTTGCAATAAAATGATTTTTTTCTGTTTTTTTCGACTGCAGTTGTAGTAAAATAAATGATATATGCCAGATTTAATTAGACCGAACTCTTTATATTTGTTAGTATACGCATTAAAACTCGAGAGAAAACGTTTTATAGCTTTTGCTATATAGCCCTTTTTTAGAAATTTTATCGTTTTTAACTACAGTTTTAATCCAGAAAGTAGCACAAATTTCTTTTAAAATTTATTAAAACATTTTTAGCAACCGTAAAAATGATCTACTAGAAACTTAACAGAATAGATGTTTGGTTTACTGCAATCGAATTACTTTAAAATATAATTGAATTCTACACGTAAAGTTACCAAAGAAAGTTGAAATAACATAATTTTTTTTCTTTTTCTGGACTGCAGTTGTTAAAATATATTAGTTATTTGCTAGATTTTATTGGACTTAACACTTTTCATTTGTTAGTATACGCTTTAAAACTGAAGAGAAAACGTTTCATAGCGTCTGTTAAATAGCATTTTTTTTATTGTTTTTATTTTATAACTACGCTTTAATCATGAAAGTAGCGAAAATATTTTTTTAATATATTTCAAATTTTTTAGCGAAGGTTAAAATGTGTCTTTTGAAACTATACAGCAATAATGTTTGGCTTACTACAATCGAATTTTGTTGAAATATAATCGAATGCTACACGAAAAGTAACCAATAAATGTTGTCATAAAATGATTTTTTTCTGTTTGCTTCGACTGCAGTTGTCGTAAAATAAATAATATATGCTAGATTTTATTGGACACAACCCTTATCATTTGTTGATATATGCTTAAAAACTTGATAGATAATTTTTTATAGCTTTGCTGTATAGCCCTATTTTAGAAATTTTATAGTTTTTAACTACGATTTAATCCAGAAAGTAGCAAAAATTTCTTTTGAAATATAATTATACATTTTTAGCAACAGTAAAAATTTCTTACTACAATTAAAACAGAATAAACGTTAGGTTTAGCACAATCGAGTTTTGTCGAAAGAGAATTGAATTCTTAACGTAAAGTAACTAAAAATTTCGTAATAAAATTATTTTTTCCTTATTTTGTGACTGCGGTAGTCCAAATATAAATAATGTTTGCCCAATTTTTTCGAAATTTACACTTTTTATTTGAAAGTATACGCCTAAAAGCTTAAAAGAAAACGTTTTATAGCTTCAGTAAAATAGCCCTTTTATAAAAATGTTATTGTTTTTAACTACGATATAATTCACAAATTTTTAAATATTTCTTTAAATATATTAAAAAATTTATAGCAAAGGTAAAAATGTACTATTAGAAGCTGAACAGAATAGATGTTAGGATGACTACATTAGAATTTTGTCGGAAAAAGATTAAATTTTGCACGTAAATTAACCAAACAAAGTTGAATTAAAATGATTTTTTCCCTTTTTTTGGACTGCAGTTGTTGAAAGATAATTGTTATTTGCTAGATCTTATTGGACATAACCCTTTCTATTTATTAGTATACGCTTTAAAACTTAAAAGAAAACGTTTTATAGCTTTTGTTATATAGCACTTTTTTAGATATTTGATTGTTTTTAACAATTATTTAATCTGGAAAGCAGAGAAAATTTCTTTTTGATATTTTTATTAATTTTTAGCGACAGTAAAAATGTGCTATTGGAAACAAGACAGAATGGAAGTAAGGTTGACTACAATCGAGTCTCTTTGAGAGAGAAATGAATTCTACACGTAAAGTATCCTAAAAAAGTCGTAATAAAATGATTTTTTTTAATTTTTTGACTGCAGTAGTCCATATATAATTGATGTTTGCCTATTTTTTTCGAAATTTACTATTTTTGTTTGTAAGTATACGCTTTAAAGCTTAAAAGTAAACGTTTCATACCGTCTGTAAAATAGCACTTTTATAGATTGTATTTATATTATAACTACGCTTTAATCCAGAAAGTAGCTAAGATTTTTATCTTTATATGTTAAAGATTTTTTAGCAAAGGTTAAAATGTGCTTTCAGAAACTTTACAGAAAAGATGTTTGGTTTACTACAATCAAATTTTTTCGTAATATTATTGAATGCTACACGTGAAGTAACCAAATAAAGTTGTAATAAAATAATATTTTTCTGTTTTCTTCGTCTGCAGTTTTTTTATAATAAATGATATATGCTAGATTTTATTAGCAATACCACTTTTTATTTGTTAGTATGCGCTTTAAAACTTGAAAGAAATCGTTTTATAGATTTTGTTGTATATATCTCTTTTTTAGAAATTTAAAAGTTTTTGCAAGTATTTAATCTGTAAAGTAGCGGAAGTTATTTTTATATTAAAATAATACATTCTTTGGAACGGTAACTATGAGCTTCTAGAAACTAAACAGAATAGATGTTTGGTTGAATACAATCGAATTTCGTTGAAAAAGAATTGAATTCCTCACATGAAGTAACAAAAAAAAGTTGTAATAAAATTACTTTTTCTCTTTTTTTGGACTGCAGTGGTCGAAATCTTAATTTTATTTGCTAGATATTTTGTGAACTAACACTTTTCATTTGTTAGTATACGCTTTAAAACTTGAAAGAAAATGTTTTACAGCTTTAGTTCTATAGCATTTCTTTAGATATCGAAAAGTTTTTACTAATAATTAACCTAATAAGCAGCGAAAATTTTCCTAAATATATTAAAAAATTTTAAGCGACGGTAAAATGTGCTATTAAAAACAAGACGGAATAGATATCAGGTTGATTACAATCGAGTTTCGTCGAAAAAGAATTGAATTCTAAACGTAAAGTAATCAAAAAATGTCGTAATAAAATGATTTTTTTCCTTTTTCTTGACTGCAGTAGTCCAAATTTAAACGATGTTTGCATAATTCTTTCTGTCTTAACACATTTCATTTAGAAGTATACGCTTTAACGCTTGCAAGAATTCGTTTCATAGCGTCTATTAAATAGCACTTTTTTAGATTGTTTTTATATCATAACTACGCTTTATTCCAGAAAGTAGCGAAAATTTGTATCTAAATATATTAAAAATTTTTTTCCGAAGGTGAAAATAAGCTTTTAGAAACTATACAGAAAATATGTTTGGTTTATTACAATCGGATTTAACTGAAGTAATATTGAATGCTAAACGTAAAGTAACCAAATAAAGTTGTAATTAAATGATTTTTTTCTGTTTTCTTTGACTGCAGTTGTTTTAAAATAAATAATATATGCTAGATTTCATTGGAAATAATACTTTTTATTTGTCAGTATGCGCTTTAAAACTTCAAGGAAAACGATTTATACTGTTTGTTATATAGCACATTTTTAGAAATTTTATAGTTTTTACCAACGATTTTATCCAGAAAGTAGCGGAAATTTCTTTTTAAAAAAATAATACATATTTAGCAACGGTAACGATGACCTACTAGAAACTAAACAGAATAGATGTTTGGTTGACTACAATCGAATTTCTTCAAAATATAATGGATTTCTACACGTGAAGTATAAAAAAAAGTTGTAAAAAAATGATTTTTTACTGTTTTCTTACGACTGAAGTTGTTGTAAAATAAATGATATATGCTAGATTTTATTAGCAATAAAACTTTTTATTTGGTAGTATCTGCTTTAAAACTTGAAAGAAAACGTTTTATAGCTTTTGTTATATACCTCTTTTTTAGAAATTGTATAGTTTTTACCTACAGTTTAAATCCAGAAAGTAGCAAAAATTTCTTTTAAATTTACTCAAACATTTTTAGCAACGGCAAATATGTGCTACTACAAACAAAACAGAATACACGTCAGGTTTACTAAAATCGAGTTCGTTAAAAAAGAATTGAATTCCTCACGTTAAGTAACAAAAAAAAGTTGTAATAAAATTATTTTTCTCTTTTTTTTTCACGGTAGTGGTCGAAGAATTAATTCTATTTGCTAGATATTATTCGAACTAACACTTTTCATTTGTTAGTATTCGCTTTAAAACTTGAATAAAAATGTTTTATAGCATTTGTTCTATAGCATTTCTTTAGATATTTGATAGTTTTTAATAATAACTATTCTAAAATGCAGCGAAAGTTTTTCTAAATTTATTGAAAAGTTTTTAGCGACAGTACAATGTGCTATTAAAAACAAGACAGAATAGATGTCAGGTTAACTACAAACGTGTTTTATCGAAAAAGAATTGAGTTTTAAACGTAAAGTAACCTAAAAATGACGTAATAAAATGATTTTTTTCCTTTTCCCTGACTGCAGTAGTCCAAATATAAATAATGTTTGCATAATTCTCTCGGACTTACCACTTTTCATTTATAAGTATTCGCTTTAACGCTTGAAAGAATTCGTTTCATACCGTCAGTTAAATAGCAATTTTTTAGAAATTTTTATTTATAACTACGCTTTAATCCAGAGAGTAGCAAAAATTTACATCTAAATATACTAAAAATTTTTAGAAAAGTTTCAAATTTACTTTTAGAAACTATACAGAGACGATGTTTAGTTTACTACAATCGAATTTCTACAAAATATAATTAAATTCTATATGTGAAGTAACCAAATAAAGTTAAAATCCAATTTTTTTTTTCTGTTTTCTTCGACTGCAGTTGTAAAATAAATGATATATTCTAGAATTTATTGGTCCGAACACTTTTTATTTGTTAGTATACGCTTTAAAACTTGATAGAACATTTCTTATAGCTTTTGTTATATAGCTTTTTTTAAGAAATTTTATAGTTTTTAACTAGGATTTAATCTAGAAAGTAGCGAAAATTTCTTTTTACATATAATAATACATTTTTAGCAACAGTGAAAATGTGCTATTACAAACGAAACAGAATTAACGTCAGGTTTACTACAATCGAGTTTTGCTGAAATAGAATTGAATTCTTCACGTAAAGTTAAAAAAAAATGTCTCAATAAAATGATTTTTTCCCTTTTTTTGGACTGCAGTTGTTAAAATATAAATGTTATTTGATAGATTTTATTGTACTTAACACTTTTCATCTGTTAGTATACGCTTTAAAACTGGAAAGAAAATGATTTAGAGCTTTTGTTCTCTAGCATTTCCTTAGATATCTGATAGTTTTTACTTATAATTAATCTACAAAGCAGCGAAAATTTTTGTTAAGTGTATTGATAAGTTTCTAGCAAAGGTACAATGTGCTATTAGAAACAAGACAGAATGGATGTCAGGTTTACTACAATCGAGTTTCGTCGAAAAAAAATTAAATTCTAAACGTAAATAATTGAAAAATTTTGTAATAAAATAATTTTTCCCTTTTTTTGGACAGCAGTGTTTGAAATATAAATTTTATTTGCTAGATATTATTCGAACTAACACTTTTCATTTCTTAGTATGAGCTTTAAAGCTTGAAAGAAAAAGTTTCATAGCGTCTGTTAAATAGCACTTTTCTAGATTGTTTTTATTTTATAACTATGCTTTAATCCAAAAAGTAGCAAAAATTGGTATCTCAACATACTAAAAATTTTTTTCCGTAGGTGAAAATGAGCTTTTAGAAACAATACAGAAAATATGTTTGGTTTATTACAATCGGATTTAACTGAAGTAATATTGAATGCTACACGGAAAGTAACCAAATAAAGTTGTAATTAAATGGTTTTTTTCTGTTCTCTTTTACTGCAGTTGTTGTAAATAAATGATATATGCTAGATTTTATTAGCAGTTAATCTTTTTATTTGTTAGTATGCGCTTTAAAACTTAAAAGAAATCGTTTTATAGTTTTTTTTTATAGCTCTTTTTTTGAAATTTAATAGTTTTTAACAACAATTTAATTCAGAAAGTAGCGGAAGTTTCTTTTTAAACAAAATAATACGTTTTTAGCAACGGTAACAATGAACTACTAGAAACTAAACAGAATAGATATTTAGTTTACTACAATCGAGTTTCGTTGAAAACGAATTAAATCCTTCACTTTAAGTATCCAAAAAATGTTGTAATCGAATGATTTTTTTCCTTTTTTTAAACTGCAGTTGATAAAATATAAATGGTAATCGCGGGATTTCAATGAACGTAGAACTTTTTATTTGTTAGTATACGCTTTAAAACTTGAAAGAAGACGTTTTACACAATTTGTTATATACCATTTCTTTATGTATCTAATAGTTTTGAACTGCGGTTTAATTCAGAAAGAAGCAAAAATTTCTTTTTAAATATATTAAATCTTTTTTATGAGTATAAAAATGTGCTATTAGAACTAGATAGATTGGATGTCAGGTTAACTACAATCGGTTTTTGTTGAAAAAAAATTGAATTCTTTACGTTAGGTAACTAAGAAATGTTGTAATAAAATGATTTTTTTCCTTTTTTCCGGACTGCAGTTGTAGAAATATAAATATTTGCTGGATTTTATTAAACGAAACACTTTTTGTTTGTTAGTATAAGCTATAAACCTTGAAAGAAAACGTTTTTTAGCTTTTTTTATTTAGCATTTCTTTTTGTATCTTCTAGTTTTGAACTACGGATTAATTCAGAAAGAAGCAAACATTTCTTTCAAAATATATTTCAACATTTTTAGCGACGGTAAAAATGTGCTACAAGAAACATAACAAAATAAATGTCACGTTTACTACAATCGAGTTTCGTTGAAAAAGAATTATATCCTTCACTTTAAGTATCCCAAAAATGTTGTAATCGAATGATTTTTTTCCTTTTTTTAAACTGCAGTTGTTAAAATATAAATGTTAATCGCTGGATTTTAATGAACGTAGAACTTTTTATTTGCTAGTATACGCTTTAAAACTTGAAAGAAGACGTTTTACAGCACTTGTTATATACCATTTCTTTATGCATCTAATAGTTTTGAACTACAGTTTAATTCAGAAAGTTGCAAAAATTTCTTTTTAGATATATTAAATCTTTTTTATGAGTATAAAAATGTGCTATTAGAAACAAGACAGATTGGATGTCAGTTTAACTACAATCGAGTTTCGTTGAAAAAAAATTAAATTCTTTACGTTAGGTAACTAAGAAATGTTGTAATAAAATKATTTTTTTTCTTTTTTCCCGGCTGCAGTTGTAGAAATATAARTAATATTTGCTGGATTTTATTAAACGTAACACTTTTTATTTGGTAGTATAAGCTATAAACCTTGAAAGAAAACGTTTTACAGCTTTTTTATATAGCATTTCTTTATGTTTCTTCTAGTTTTGAACTACGGTTTATTTCAGAAAGTAGCAAAAATTTTTTTTTAAATATATTTCAACATCTTTAGCGACAATAAAAATGTGCTACAAGCAACAAAACA
>NW_014570485.1:0-1101 GCF_001313835.1 Polistes canadensis
AAAAGCTGTAAAAAGTTTTCTTTCAAGTTTTAAAGCGCAAACTAACAAATAAAAAGTGTTACTTTCAATAAAATCCAGCAAATAACATTTATAATACCACAACTGCCATCCAAAAAAAGAAAAAAAATCATTTTATAACAACATTTTTGGGTTACTTTACGTGAGGAATTCAAATCTATTTTAACGAAACTCGATTGTAGTAAACCTGACATCTATTCTGTGTTGTTTTAATAGCATATTTTTATCTTCATAAAAAAGATTTAATTTATTTGAAAAGAAATTTATGCTTTTTTCTGAATTAAGCCGTAGTTCAAATTTAGCAGATACATAAAAAAATGCTATATAAATAAGGCTGTAAAACGTTTTTTTTCAAGTTTTAAAGCGCATACTAACAATAAAAAGTGTTACGTTTAATAAAATCCAGCGAATATCATTTATATTTCAACAACTGCACTCTAAAAAAAGGAAAAAAATCATTCTATTACAACATTTTTTGGTTATTTTACGTGAAGAACTCAATTCTTTTTTAACGATACTCGATTGTAGTAAACCTGACTTTCCTTCAGTCTTTTTTCTAATAGCACATATTTACCTTCACAAAAAGTATTTAATATATTTCAATAAGAAATTTTTGCTACTTTCTGAATTAAACCGTTTTTGAAAACTATTAGATACCTAAAAAAATGCTATATAACAAAAGCAGTAATACGTTTTTTTTCACGTTTTAAAGCGCAAATTAACAAATAAAAAGTATTACGTTTAATAAAACCCAGCAAGTAACATTTATATTTCAACAACTGCAGTCCACAGAAGGGAAAGTAATCATTTTATCACAACATTTTTTGGTTACCTAACGTGAAGAATACAATGCTTTTATTGCAAAACTTGATTGTAGTCAACCAAAAATCTATTCTGTATAGTTATTAATAGCACATTTTAACCTTCGCTAAAAATGTTTAGATATATTTAAAGAGCAATTTTCGCTAGTTTCTATATTAGTTTGTAGTTAAAAACTATAAAATTTCTAAAAAAGTACTGTATAACAAAAGCTATAAAACTTTTACTATCAGGTTTTAATGCGTATAGTAACAAATAAAAAGT
>NW_014570485.1:1925-3534 GCF_001313835.1 Polistes canadensis
TCGATTGTAGTAAACCTGACATTTATTTTGTTTTGTTTTAAGTAACACATTTTTACCGTCGCTAAAAATGTTTAAATATATTTAAAAAGAATTTTTCGCTGCTTTCTGAACTAAACCGTAGTCCTAAACTATTAGATATCTAAAGAAATGCTATATAACAAAAGCTGTAATGCGTTTACTTTCAAGTTTTAAAGCGTATACTAACAAATAAAAAGTGTTACGTTAAATAAAATCCAGCAAATAACATTTATATTTTAAAAACTACAGTCCAAAAAAAGAAAAAAAATCATTATAATACAACATTTTTCGGTTACTTTACGTGAGGAATTCAATTCTATTTCAATAAGACTTGATTGTAGTAAACCTGACATCCATTCTGTCTTGTTTCTAATAGCAAATTTTTGCTCTTACAAAAAAGATTTAATATATTTTAAAAAAAATTTTTGCTTTTCTTTGAACTAAACCGTAGTTCAAATTTAGCAGATACATAAAGGAATGCTATATAGAGAAAGCTGTAAAACGTTTTCTTTCAAGTTTTAAAGCGTATACTTACAAATAAAAAGTTTTACGTTGAATAAAATCCAGCAAATTACATTTATATTCCAACAACTGCAGTCCAAAAAAAGGGAAAAAATCATTCTATTACAACATTTTTTGGTTACTTTACGTGAAGAACTCAATTCTTTTTTAACGAAACTTGATAGTAGCAAGCCTGAAATCCATTCTGTCTTGTTACCAATAGCACATTTTTACCTTCACGAAAAAGATTTAATATATTTAAAAAGAAATTTTTGCTACTTTCTGAATTAGACCGTTGTTCTAAACTATTAGATATTTAAAGAAATGCTATATAACAAAAGCTGTTAAACGTTTTTATTCAAGCTTTAAAGCGTATACTAACAAAGAAAAGGTTTTACGTTAAAAAAAATCCAGCAAATAACATTTATATTTCTATAACTGCAGTACAAAAAAAGGAAAAAAATCATTCTATTACAACATTTAT
The DNA here is from genome assembly GCF_001313835.1 of Polistes canadensis. Taxonomy (NCBI): domain Eukaryota; kingdom Metazoa; phylum Arthropoda; class Insecta; order Hymenoptera; family Vespidae; genus Polistes; species Polistes canadensis. The sequence continues at coordinate 2,929 of NW_014570485.1, forward strand.
TAGTTACTTTACGTGAAGAACTCAATTATTTTTCAACGAAACTCGATTGTAGTAAACCTGACATCCATTCTGTCTTGTTCCTAATAGCACAATTTTATCTTCTTAAAAAAGATTTAATATATTTATAAAGAAGTTTTTGCTACTTTATGAATAAAACCGTAGTAAAAACTAGCAGATACACAATAAAATGCTATATAACAATAGCTGTACAACGTTTTCTTTTAAGTTTAAAAGCGTATACTAACAAAAAAAAAGTTTTACGTTGAATAAAATCCATCAAATAACATTTGCATTTCTATAACTGCAGTACAAAAAAAGGAAAAAAATCATTCTATTACAACATTTTTTGGTTACTTTACGTGAAGAACTCAATTTTTTTTTAACGAAACTTGATAGTAGCAAGCCTGAAATCCATTCTGTCTAGTTTTCAATAGCACATTTTTACCTTCACGATAAAGATTTATTATATTTAAAAAGGAATTTTTGCTTTTTTCTGAATTAAACCGTAGTTCAAATTTAGCAGATACATAAAAAAATGCTATATTACAAAAGCTGTAAGACGTTTTTTTAAATTTTTAAAGCGTATACTAAAAAATAAAATATGTT
>NW_014570485.1:5065-8060 GCF_001313835.1 Polistes canadensis
ACCGTAGTTCCAAACTATTAGATAACTAAAGAAATGCTATATAACAAAAGCTGTTAAACGTTTTCATTCAAGTTTTAAAGCGTATACAAACAAATAAAAAGTTTTACGTTCAATAAAATCCAGCAAATAACGTTTATATTTCTACAAGTGCAGTCCAAAGAAGGAACAAAATAATTTTATTACAACAAGATTTGGTTACTTTACGAGAAGAATTCAATTCTTATTCAACGAAACTCGATTGTAGTGAACCTGACATTTATTTTGTTTTGTTTCTAGTAGCACATTTTACCTTCTTAAAAAAGATTTAATATATTTTAATAAGAAATTTTTGTTACTTTCCTAATTAAACCGCAGTTTAAAACTAGCTAATACATAAAGAAATGTTACATAAAAAAAGCTGTAAAACGTTTCCTTTCAAGTTTAAAGCGCATATTAACAAATAAAAAGTGTTAAGTTCAAAAAAATCCCAAAAATACCATTAATATTTCAACAACTGCTGTTCAAAAAAAAGAAAAAAATCCTTCTATTACAACATTTTTTGGTTACTTAACGTTAAGATCTCAAATCCTTTCCTACGAAACTCGATTGTAGTAGACCTGACATCCATTCTGTCTTGTTTCTAATAGCACATATTTACCTTTTTAAAAAAGATTTAATATATTTAAAAAGAAATTTTTGCTACTTTCTGATTAAAACCGTAGTTAAAAACTAGCAGATACACAATGAAATGCTATATAACACTGGCTGTACAACGTTTTCTTTCAAGTTTAAAAGCGTATACTAAAAAATAAAAAGTGTTACGTTCAATAATATCCAGCAAATAACATTTATATTTCAACAAGTGCAGTCCAAAGAAGGAACAAAATAATTTTTTTACAACATTTTTTAGTTACCTAACGTGAAGAATTCAATTCTATTTTAACGAATTTGATTGTAGTAAACCTGACATCCATATTGTCTTGTTTCTAAAAGCACATATTTACGTTTACAAAAAAGATTTAATATATTTTGATAAGAAATTTTTGCTACTTTCCGAATAAAACCGTAGTTCAAAACTATTAAGTACATAAAGAAATGCTATATAACAAAAGCTGTAAAACGTTTTCATTCAAGTTTTAAGCGTATACTAACAAATAAAAAGTGTTACGTTCAATAAAATCCAGCATGTAACATTTACATTTCAACAACTGCAGTCCAAAAAAAGGAGAAAAATCGCTTTATTACAACATTGTGTGGTTACTTTACGTGAAAAATTCAATTCCATTTCAACGAAACTCGAATGTAGTAAGCCCGACATCAATTCTGTCTGGTTTTCAATAGCACATTTTTACCTTCACGAAAAAGATGTAATATATTTAAAAAGGAATTTTTGCTACTTTCTGAATTAAACCGTAGTTAAAATTTAGCAGATACATAAAGAAATGCTATATAAAAAAAGGTTTAAAACGTTTTCTGTCAAGTTTTAATGCGTATACTAACAAATAAAAAGTTTTACGTTCAATAAATCCAGCAAATAACATTTATATTTAAACAAGTGCAGTCCAAAGAAGGAACAAAATAATTTTATTACAACATGATTTGGTTACTTTACGAGAAGAATTCAATTCTTATTCAACGAGATTCGATTGTAGTAAATCTGACATTTATTTTGTTTAGTTTCTAGTAGCACATTTTACCTTCTTAAAAAAGATTTAATATATTTTAATAAGAAATTTTTGCTACTTTTCTAATTAAACCGTAGTTTAAAACTAGCTAATACATAAAGAAATGTTACATAAAAAAAGCTGTAATACGTTTCCTTTCAAGTTTTAAAGCGCATATTAACAAATAAAAAGTGTTAAGTTCAATAAAATCCAAAAAATACCATTAATATTTCAACAACTGCTGTTCAAAAAAAGGGAAAAATCCTTCTATTACAACATTTTTTGGTTAATTTACGTGAAGATCTCAATTCCTTTCCTACGAAACTCGATTGTAGTAAACCTGACATACATTCTGTCTTGTTTCTAATAGCACATTTTTACGTTCTCAAAAAAGATTAATTATATTTACAAAAAAATTTTTGCTACTTTCAGAACTAAACTGTAGTTCTAAACTATTAGATACCTAAAGAAATGCTATATAACAAAAGTTTTAATACGTTTTCTTTCAAGTTTTAAAGCGCATAATAACAAATAAAAAGTGTTACGTTTAATAGAACCAAGCAAATAACATTTATATTTCAACAAATGCAGTCCACAAGAAGGAAAAAAATCATTTTATCACAACATTTTTTGGTTACTTAACGTGAAGAATACAATTCTTATTTTACGAAACTAGATTGTAGTCAACCAAACATCTATTCTGTATAGTTTTTAACAGCACATTTTAACCTTCGCTAAAAATGTTTAGATATATTTATAGAGCAATTTTCGCTACTTTCTAAATTAGTTCGTAGCAGAAAAATATAAAACTTCTAAAAAAAGTGCTGTATAACAAAAGCTATAAAACTTTTACTTTCCAGTTTTAAAGCGTGTATTAGCAAGTAGAAAGTGTAACGTTTAATAAAACCCAGCAAATAACATTTATATTTCATCAACTGCAGTCCACAAAAAGAAAAAAATTATTTTAATCAACATTTTTTGGTTACTTAACGTGAAGAATTAAATTCTTTTTCAACAAAACTCGATTGTTGTCAACCAAACATCTATTCTGTATAGTTTTTAATAGCACATTTTAACCTTCGTTAAAAATGTTTAGATATATTTAAAAAGAAATTTTTGCTTTTTTCCGAATTAAACCTTAGTTATAAACTATTACATACCTAAAGAAGTGCTATAAAAAAAAAGCTGTAATACGTTTTTTTCAAGTTTTAAAGCGCATAATAACAAATAAAAAGTGTTACGTTCAATAAAACCAAGCAAATAACATTTATATTTTAACAACTGCAGTCCACAAAAAGGAAAAAAATAATTTTATCACAACATTTTTTGGTTACTTAACGTGAAGAATACAA
>NW_014570485.1:8725-15330 GCF_001313835.1 Polistes canadensis
AAACTATTAGATACCGAAAGAAATGCTATATTACAAAAGCTGTGAAACGTTATCTTTTAAGTTTTAAAGCGTATACTAACAAATAAAAAGAGGTAAGTTCAATAAAATCCATCAAATACTATTTATATTTCAACCACTGCAGTCCAAAAAAAGAAAAAAAATCATTTTTTTACAACATTTTTTTGATTACATTACTTAAAGGATTCAATTTTTTTTAACAAACCTCGATTGTAGTAAACCTGACATCCCTTCTGTCTTGTTTCTAATAGCACATTTTTGCTTTTACAAAAAAGATTTAATATATTCAAAAAGAAATTTTTGCTACTTTCTTAATTAGTCCATAGTTCTAAACTATTAGATACCTAAAGAAATTTTGTATAACAAAAGCTGTTAAACGTTTTCATGAAAGTTTTAAAGCGTATACTAACAAATATAAAGTTTTACGTTCAATAAAATCCAGCAAATAACATTTATATTTCAACAACTGCAGTCCAAAAACAGGGAAAAAATCATTTTATTACAACATTTTTTGGTTACTTTACGTGAAGAGCTCAATTCTTTTTCAACGAAACTCGATTGTAGTAAACCTGACATCCATTCTGTCTTGTTCCTAATAGCAAATATTTACCTTCTTCAAAAAGATTGAATATATTTAAAAAGAAATTTTTGCTACTTTCTGAATTAAACCGTAGTAAAAAACTAGCAGATACACAATGAAATGCTATATAACTATAGCTGTAAAACGTTTTTGTTCAAGTTTAAAAGCGTATACTAACAAATAAAAAGTGTTATGTTCAATAAAATCTAGCAAATAACATTTATATTTCAACAAGTGCAGTCCAAAGAAGGAACAAAATAATTTTATTACTACATTTTTAAGTTACTTAACGTGAAGAATTCAATTCTATTCCAACGAAACTCGATTGTAGTAAACATGACATCCATATGGTCTTGTTTCTAATAGCACATATTTACGTTTACAAAAAAGTTTTAATATATTTAAAAAGAAATTTTTGCTACGTTCTGAATAAAACCGTAGTTTTAAACTATTTGATACCTAAAGAAATGCAATATTACAAAAGCTGTGAAACGTTTTCTTTTAAGTTTTAAAGCGTATAATAACAAATAAAAAGTGTTACGTTCAATAAAATCCAGCAAAAACAATAATATTTCCACAACTGCAGTGCACAAAAAGAAAAGATATCATTTTATTATAACATTTTTTGGTTACATAACGTAAAGAATTAAATTCTCTTTCAACGAAACTCGATTGTAGTGAATCTGACATTTATTTTGTTTCGTTATTAGTAGCAAATTTTTACCGTCGCTAAAAATGTTAAAATATATTTAGAATGTAATTTTTGCTACTTTCCTAATTAGACCGTAGTTCAAAACTAGCTAATACATACAGAAATGCTACATAAAAAAAGCTGTAAAAATTTTCCTTTCAAGATTAAAGCGCATACTAACAAATAAAAAGAGTTAAGTTCAATAAAATCCAACAAATACCATTAATATTTCCACAATTGCAGTCCAAAAAAAGGGAAAATATCATTCTATTACAACATTTTTTGGTCATTTTACGTGAAAAAATCAATTCTTTTTCAGCGAAACTCGATTGTAGTAAACCTGACATCCATTCTGTCTTGTTTCTAATAGCATATTTTTACGTTTTAAAAAAGATTTAATATATTTAAAAAGTAATTTTTGCTACTTTCTGAATCAAACCGTAGTTCTAAACTATTATATACCTAAAGAAGTGCTATATAACAAAAGCTGTAAAACGTTTTCTTTCAAGCTTTAAAGCACATACTAACATATAAAAAGTTTTACGTTCAATAAGATTCTGCAAATAACATTTATATTTTAACAACTGCGGTCCAAAAAAAGGAAAAAAATCATTTGATTGCAACATTTTTTGTTTACTTTACGTGAAAAATCCAATTCGTGTTCAACGAAACTCACTTGTAGTAAACAAAAAATCTATTCTGTATAGTTTCTAATAGCACATTTTAACCTTCTAAAAAAAGATTCAATATATTTAGCAAGAAATTTTTGCTACTTTCTGAATTAAACCGTAGTTAAAAACTAGCAGATACACAATGAAATTCTATATAACTATAGCTGTAAAACGTTTTTTTGCCAGTTTAAAAGCGTATACTAACAAATAAAAAGTGTTACGTTCAATAAAATCCAGCAAATAACATTTATATTTTAAAAATTGCTGTCCAAAAAAAGGGAAAAAATCATTCTATTACAACATTTTTTGGTTACTTTACGTTAAGAACTAAATTCTTTTTCAACTAAACTCGTTTGTAGTAAACCTACATCTATTCTGTTTTGTTTCAAATAGCACATTTTTACCGTCTCAAAAAAGATTTAATATATTTAAAAAGAAATTTTTGCTACTTTCTGAATTAAACCGTAGTTTTAAACTTTTAGATACCTAAAAAAATGCTATATTACAAAAGCTGTGAAACGTTTTCTTTTAAGTTTTAAAGCGTATACTAACAAATAAAAAGTGTTACGGCAATAAAATCCAGCAAATAACATTAATATTTCTACAACTGCACTTCACAAAAAGAAAAAATATCATTTTATTACAACATTCTTTGGTTATATACCGTAAAGAATTAAAATCTTTTTCAATGAAACTCAATTGTAGTAAATCTGACATTTATTTTGTTTCGTTTCTAGTAGCAAATTTTTACCTTCGCTAAAAATGTTGAAATATATTTAGAAAGTAATTTTTGCTACTTTCCTAATTAGACCGTAGTTCAAAACTAGCTAATACATAAAGAAATGCTACATAGAAAAAGCTGTAAAAGTTTCCTTTCAAGTTTTAAAGCGCATACTAACCAATAAAAAGTTTTACGTTCAATAAAATTCTGCATATGACATTTATATTTTAACAACTGCAGTCCAAAAAAAGGAAAAAAATCATTTTATTACAACATTTTTTGTTTACTTTATGTGAAGAATCCAATTCTTGTTCAACGAAACTCGCTTGTAGTAAATAAAAATCTATTCTGTATAGTGTCTAATAGCACATTTAACCTTCTAAAAAAAGATTCAATATATTTAGAAAGAAATTTTTGCTACTTTTAGAATTAGACGGTAGTTCAAAACAAGAAGATACATAATGAAATGGTATAAAAATAAAGCTGTAGAACGTTTTCTTTCAAGTTTTAAAGCGCATACTAACAAATAAAAAGTGTTACGTTCAATAAAATCCAGCAAATAACATTTATATTTCAACAACTGCAGTCCAAAAAAGGAAAAAAATCATTTTATTACAACATTTTTTGGTTACTTTACGTGAAGAACTCAATTCTTTTTCAACGAAACTCGATGGTAGTAAACCTGACATCCATTCTGTCTTGTTCCAAATAGCACATTTTTACCGTCGCTAAAAATGTTGAAATATATTTAGAAAGTAATTTTTGCTACTTTCCTAATTAGACCGTAGTTCAAAACTAGCTAATACATAAAGAAATGCTACATAAAAAAAGCTGTAAAACGTTTCCTTTCAAGTTTTAAAGCGCATACTAACAAATAAAAAGAGGTAAGTTCAATAAAATCCAACAAATACCATTAGTATTTCTACAACTGCTGTCCAGAAAGGGGGAAAAAATAATTCTATTACCACATTTTTTGGTTACTTTACGTGAAGATCTCAATTCCTTTTCAACGAAACTCGATTGTAGTAAACATGACATCCATTCTGTCTTGTTTCTAATAGCACATTTTTACGTTCTCAAAAAAGATTTATTATATTTAAAAAGAAATTTTTGCTACTTTCTGAATTAAACCGTAGTTCTAAACTATTAGATTCCTAAAGAAATGCTATATAACAAAAGCTGTAAAACGTTTTCTTTTAAATTTAAAAGCACATACTAACAAATGAAAAGTTGTACGTTCAATAAAATCCTGCAAATAACATTTATATTTTAACAACTGCATTCCAAAAAAAGGAAAAAAATCAATTTATGACAATATTTTTTATTTACTTTACGTGAAGAATGCAATTCTTTTTCAACGAAACTCGCTTGTAGTAAACCTGACATTTAATCTGTTTTGGTTCTAGTAGCACATATTTACCGACGCTTAAAATGTTGAAATATATTTAGAAAGAAATTTTTGCTACTTTCTCAATTAAACTGTAGTTCAAAACTAAATGATACATAAAGAAATGCTATATAAAAAAAGCTGCAAAACGTTTTCTTTCAAGTTTTAAAGCGCCTACTAGCAAATAAAAAATGTTTCGTCCAATAAATTCCAACATATACCATTTGTATTATAACAACTGAAGTCCAAAAAAAGGAAAAAAATCATTTTATTACAACATTTTTTGGTTACTTTACGGGAAAAATTCAACTCTTTTTTAACGAAACTCGATTGTAGTCAACCTGACATCCATTCTTTGTTGTTTCTAATAGCACATTTTTACCTTCACGAAAAAGATTTAATATATTTAAAAAGAAATTTTTGCAACTTTCTGAATGAAACCGTAGTTCAAAACTTTTAGGTACATGAAGAAATGCTATATAACAAAAGCTGTAAATCGTTTTTATTCAAGTTTTAAAGCGTATACTAACATATAAAAAGTGTTACGTTCAATAAAATCCAGCAAATAACATTTATATTTCAAAAACTGCAGTCCAAAAAAAGGGAAAAAATCATTCTATTACAACATTTTTTGGTTAGTTAACGTTAAGGGTTTAATTCTTTTTCCACGTAACTCCATTTTAGTAGATCTGACATCCATTCTGTCTTGTTCCTTATAGCACATTTTTACCTTCCAAAAAAAAATTTAATATATTTAAAAAGAAATTTTTGCTACTTTCTAAAAAAAACCGTAGTTAAAATCTAGCAGATACACAATGAAATGTTATATAACAAAAGCTGTAATACGTTTTCTTTTAAGTTTTAAAGCGTTTACTATTAGGTAAAAAGTGTTATGTCCCATAAATTTTAGCTGACATCATTTATTTTTCACCAACTGCATTCGAAGAAAGAGAAAAAATTATATTAATAAAACTATGTTTGGTTGCTTTGCGTGTACAATTAAATTTTTTTTAGGCAAAATTCGAATGTAGTTAACCAAAAATCTATTCTGTATATTTTCTAAAAGCAAATTTTAACCTTCGCTAAAAATCTTTGGATATATTTAGAAAAAAATTTTCGCTTGTTTCTAAATTAGATCGTAGTTGAAAACTGTAAAATTTCAAAAAAAGTGCTGTCTAACAAAAGCTATATACTTTTACTATCCAGTTTTAAAGCGTATACTAACAAATAGAAAGTTTTAAGGTTAATAAAATCCAGCGAATAACAATAATAATTCAAAAACTGCTGTCTAAAAAAAATAAACAAATCATTTTAATCAACATTTTTAGGTTACATAACGTTAAGAATTCAATTCTTTTTCAACGAAACTCGATTGTAGTAAACCTGACAGTTATTTTGTTTTGTTTCTAGTAGCACATTTTTACCTTTGCTAAAAAAGATTTAATATATTTCAAAAGAAATTTTTGCTACTTTCTGAATTAATCCGTTGTTTAAAACTAGAAGATACATAAACAAATGCTATATAAAAAAAGCTGTAAAACGTTTTCTTTTGAGTTTTAAAGCGTATACTATTAAGTAAAAGGTGTTATGTCTATTAAATTTTAGCTGACATCATTTACTTATAACCAACTGCTGTCAAAGAAAGAAAATAAATTATGTTATTACAACTATGGTTGGTTTCTTTACGTATACAATTAAATTTTTTTTCGACAAAATTCGATTGTAGTCAACCAAGTATCTACTCGTTATAGTTTCAAACAGCACATTTTAACCTTTGCTAAAAATGTTTGGATATAGTTAGTAAGACATTTTTGCTTGTTTCTAAATTAGATCGTAGTGGAAAACTATAAAATTTCTAAAAAAGTGCGGTATTACAAAAGCTATTAAACTTTTACTTTCCAGTTTCAAAGCGTATACTAACAAATAGAAAGTTTTAGGTTCAATAAAATCCAGCAAATATCATTTATAATTCAACAACTGCAGTCCAAAAAAAGGAAAAAAATCATTTTATTACAACATCTTTTGAATACTTAACGTAAAGGATTCAACACTTTTTCAACAAAACTCGATTGTAGTAAACCTGACACTTATTTTGTTTACTTTCTAGTAGCACATTTTTACCGTCGCAAAAAATGTTGAAATATATTTCGAAAGGAATTTTTGCTACTTTCTGAATTAAACCGTAGTTCTAAACTTACAGATACCTAAAGAAATGCTTTATAAAAAAAGCTTTAAAACGTTTTCTCTCAAGTTTTTAAGCGCATACTAACAAATAAAAACTGTTACGGTTAATAATATCCAACAAATACCATTTATATTTCAACAACTGCAGTCCAAAAAAAGGAAAAAAATCATTTTATAAAAACATTATTTTAATAATTTACGTGAAGAACTCAATTTTTTTTCAACGAAACTCGATTGTAGTAAACCTGGCATTCATATTATCTTGTTTCTAATAGCACATATTTTCCTTCACAAAAACGATTTCAAATAATTCAATAAGATATTTTTGCTACTTTCTGAATTAAACTGTAGTT
>NW_014570486.1:0-2608 GCF_001313835.1 Polistes canadensis
GAAAAAAGGCTTAATAAATTAGGTACTTTTATTTAAACCTAATGAATTTTTAGGAGTGATGTACCTTTATTTAAATAAAAAAAAATTTATTAAGTTGAGTACTTTCATTCAAATAGAACGAGATATGATGTGTTGATTACATTCATATAAATAGAACGGGATTTGATTAGATGTGTACTTTCATTAAAATAAAAAGAGATTTGATGAGTTGAGTACCATTATTTAAATGGACAGAGACTTAATAAGTTAAGTACTTTTATTTTAATAAAAAGGCTTTTCCCTGACGAGCCAAATAAAGCGTACTTTTTAGTACTGACTGGACTCAAATAAAGTTGTTATTGTGTTTTTATTTTCCTATCCTCCTTCCCAATAATAAAGAATCTCGATACAACCCGTATGGGCATTTTTTGATTCGCTACTATCCACTGGAGTACCGATTAAGGCATCGGTCGCACCAACATTTTGGTCCTCCGAGCCTAATAAGGAGCTTCCTCCTCACTCTTCGACCGGCGTCTATTGTGCATATAGTCTTCTTCAACGGAGGAGATAGAGGCAACGGAAGACTTCCGATCGAGAAACAAAGAAGGTATTGCATCATCGCTACAAGCAGAGAAGCTTCTATTGTTCCGGTGCGTGATTACTTTGCACGGGACACTTTATTCAGAGGATTTTCGTGAGTTTTGTAATTTCTGTTGCTTGATCATTCTTAAAAGTCGTATTTTTCCCTCTCTTTTCTCTTCTTAATGTCGCCTTTTTTTGTTAAAATGCCTCGTTCGAGTAGTGCACGTGGTGATGTCGAGCGCGTTGTACGTGGATTCGAGTTTATGAAGACAGGATTCGCGCAGTTTCAAAAAGCATTAAGTGAAATAGATCGTAGTAGCCCGCGCGATATAATGAAATTAAAGATTAGAAATTCCAAAATCGATAAGGATGTGGCAATATTAGAGGAAATGATAGAAAAATCTTCCGGTCAAGCGATGGGAACGCTAATTGACGAAATTTATAATCATATCGAGGCAGTCATCGATGCAATAGCGAAAGCATAATTAATTATTAATAGGATTGATTCGGTAATTACCCAAGATACAAATTCGCCTACTGCGAGTCTGCTGTCTCCGGTTAGCACTACGTTTAGCAGTCCGTCCGTAGATAGTATTTACAGAATACCGGCGGTTCAATTACCTCGATTTGACGGGCAGCATGAGGAATAGCCGAGGACACGTTTCAATCTGTGATAGGAAATAATTCCGTACTTCGGGATATACAAAAGTTTGCATATTTAAAACCATGCTTATCGGGACCGGCCGCGGAGAAAATAAGAGTTCTGGAAATTACCGCAGATAAATATCCGACTGCATGGAAGACTTTAGTTTAGTGCTATGATAATTTGTTAATATTGATAAATAAGCGTGTGCGAGCTATTTTGGAGGGTCACCTGATTAACAGTGAGTTTCCGTCGTCTTAATTGCCGCGTTCGATGCACTGAATGCAAATTATAGGGTATTAGTAGCGACTAAAATAGTCTTTGTCGATCAATTTGTTATCATTGCACATCTTTCGCGAGTGGATCCAGCAACACGTCTTCAATAGGAACAACGGTGTTCCCGGGATGCTTTAACGACGGTGAACGAGTTTTWGGTATTTTTACGCGATACGGGAAATGCGCTAGTAAGCGCCACGCCGGCAGAAAAGCCGAGGAGGATTGACAATAACAGAAGGAACGCGCCGTTCGGACCTGAGAGGAATTTATGTTTAAAGAAATCGATGCGTGATGTGCCGCGTTGTAATTCTCTGCGAAATTAGCCGCGAAGTACCGACTAAAGATAAGTTCAAGTTTATTCCTTGAGTGCACACATCTCGTGTGGCATATGCCGTGAGAGGCRAGCATCCATCGGAGTGTGAGCTGTTACGGAGGGCCGAGCCTGAGGAGCGCAAGAGAATCGTGGTTAACGCCAATTTGTGCTTGAATTGTTTTCAAGCTGATTATAAGTTTGCACATGTATTAAGAAAGGCTGCTGCAGAAATGTGCAAAGGCAGTCATTGTGAATTGTTAGATGTGAAAGAAAGAGGCCGTTGCAGAAGGTGCAACGGTGGGCATCACGAGTTTGCGTATCCAGGTGGTATCGGAAGTGCATGATGCACATGTAAGGCTCAATCACTCGCGTGCACCTGCGCTGCTGCGGCAGTAGTGCATTTGCTAGATCTTGATGGCGGACCACACGGGATTCTTGTACTCTTAGATTCGGGTTTCAAAGCGCATTTTTTAATGATTTATTGTCGGGAATTTTGTACGAATATTCAAGCAAGTCATGGACGTACCAATATTTAATTTGAAATCGCGAGCAGAAGATTCCGGTAGAATTGAAAGTTTTATGATCACCAGCTGTAACGAATCGGTTACCCTCGCAACGAATTTCGCGAGAAGAGTTAGTTATGCCAAAAGGGATCCATTTGGCATATCACAAATTTCATGAGAGCGCGAATATCGACGCGATTTTCGGTGTCGAGAGTTTTACATTACTATGACGCTCAGGTCAGAGCAGTGGATTGAATGAAAGCTTAATGGCACAAGGAATTGTGCCATGATGGCTCGTTATGAAAACCGGAG
>NW_014570486.1:3897-5988 GCF_001313835.1 Polistes canadensis
CCTATGAATTGTTAAAGCGGCTAAAAACGCTTTGCGTGGACTTATGGAACGCTATGCTAAATATTCGGACATATATTTCGACAGCACGACTAATTTTGTTGATTCTGCGAACGAATTAGAGGCGCGCGTGATCGCGAAGCTTAGTTAATGAADGATTCAAGTGGCATTTTATCTCTCCCCACTACCTCACTTTGGCGGTCGATTGGAGGTGGCAAGAAAATCTTTTAAGTACCATCTAGTTAGTCTAGTTAGAAKTGTTAGCGAAGCAATGTTATCGTGTGAGGTAGTAGTAATTTACGTCCTCGAGATAGAGGCTATTCTAAACTTGCGTTTTATCACCCATCGGTCTAATGATTTGAACGACTTGCGTGCTCTTACACCTGGTCATTTTTTAATTGGATATTATTTTCCGAGTCCGCCAGAGGACGAGTACAGGGATGTATCATCTGGGTGTCTATCGCAATAGCAGCAAGTTCAGCGGGTGTGACAGCTGTTCTGGAAATGATGGAATAAGGAATATTTGAAAGAGCAAACGCCCCTAGGACGTGTCACAAGGATACATGCGAGAGCTGAAAAAATAAAACACAAGGCAGCCGCGAAACCTGCCAACGGTCTTGTAAAGCGCAGTATTAAACATCTTTCTTCTTTGCCGAACGATTTATAAAAAAAAAAAAAAAACTTGTAATTCAGTCGCGTTAATTACTGAATATGTATTGTAATATGCGGTTAACAGTATGTATATAGAGTTTATAATTTGTATTTAAGTGTGCGCATTTTAGTTTTTAAAATTGAACTGTACCCGCTCAAGGGCGGGGGGGATGTTGCGTATTCACGCAACGAGTGAGTAGGGCGAAGCACCTAGGCGTGTACGGCCCTGCTAAGGCGTGAGACGCGTGCGACAAAGTAATATCGTTGTTTTTAGTGGTAACCACGGTAGCGCTAAGATGCTCTGAAGGGCTCTTTCTTTATTCTAGCTCGCGTTCTCCCACTACATTTATTACACCAATCATATGTATCGACAGTTGCGTTATGCTCGGACTTTTCGGTGATTGGTGCAGCATTGCATCGCTTTTTGGTATAAAAGCCAGCGCGTTTTTGCGCCTGTTGTCACTCTGGATTCATCGCTCGAGATTCATCTAGCTGAGACTTGCGAGGAGAATTCTTTGTATTGCGCAATACCATAACATCTAAGTTCGGCCAGCGACAAGGGACAAAGGCGGTCCTGCACCTGGCCAGAATTATCCCGATTTGTACGGATTCTTCGTCAACGTTTCAACTAGAGTTTTTATGCCGAAAGGCTTTCCCTGACGAGCCAAATAAAGCGTACTTTTTAGTACTATGACTAGGCTTAAATAAAGTTGATATTGAGTTTTTATTTTCCTATCCTCCTTCCCATTAATAAAAAATCTCGACATCACCCGTAAGGGCATTTTTCGATTAACTACTCACCACTGGGGTAACGATTAAGGCATCGGTCGTAACAACAAATTTAATAGAAAAAGATATAATTTGTTGATCACTATTATTCAAAAAAACGGGTATTTAGGAATTTAGTACTTTTATTCTAAAGAACCAAGATTTGATATTTTGAGTACGTTTTTTTAAATAGAAACAGATTTGATGAGTTTAATACTATGATGCAAATAGAAAATAATTGGGCAATTTAAGTATTTTTATACAAATAGCAACAGGTTTGTTAAGTAAAGTACTTTAATTTAAATAAAACAGGATTTAATTAATTAAGTACTTTCATCACAATGAAATGAGGTTTAATAAATTAAGTACTTTCAATAAAATAAAAAGAAATTTGATAAACTGAGTACTTTTATTTAGATAGATAGAGATCAGATGTTTTGATTACTTTTATTATAATAGAAAGGGATTTATTGAGTTGAGTACATTCATTTAACTGGAAAAAGTTTAGGTAAAATAGGTACCTTCATTAAAATAAAAAGAGATTTTATGCGTTAAGGACATTTATTCAAATAAATAGATATTTGTAGGTTTAGAACTTTTTTTTAAATAGAAAAAGATTTGATAAGTAAAGTACTTTTATTTAAATAAGAAGAAATTTAAAAAGTTACATACTTT
>NW_014570486.1:8019-9725 GCF_001313835.1 Polistes canadensis
ATAAAAAATGATTTTAAAAATTTAGTACTTTTAATCAAATAAAAAAAGTTTTAGTAAGTTGAGTATCTCAAATCAAATCAAAAGAGATTATATTAGTTTAGTACTTTGATTTAAATAGGAAGTAATTTTTAAGGTGGAGTATTTTCATTTAAATTAAAAGAGATTTAGAGAGTTAAAAGCTGTAATTTTAATAGAAAGAAATTTGATATGTAGAGTATTTACATTTAAATGAAAAAAGATTTGATGAGTGAAGTACTTTTATTCAAATTTAAAGAGATTTGATAAATTAAGTGCTTTTATTAAACTATAAAGAGATTCAAGAAGTAGATTACTTGCATTTAAACAGAACGAGATATGATGATGTAGCGTATTATACGCAACGAGTGAGTAGGGCGAAGCGTCGGGGAGTGTGCGGCCCTGCCAAGGCGTTAGACACGCGCGACAAAGCAGTATCTTTGTTTCTAGTGGTTACTACGGTAGCACTAAGATGTTTGTAAGGGCTTCTTCTTTCTTCTAGCTCGCGTTCTCCCACCACATTTATTACGCTAATCACATGTATCGAAAACCGCGGTATGCTCGGGCTCTTCAGTGATTGGTGCAGCATAGCATCGCTTTTTTTTATAAATCCCAGCGCGTTCTTACGACTAGTATCACTATTGATTTATCAAGCGTTATTCATAGCTCGAGATTCATCTATAGTAGAATGCTGAGACTTGCAAATACTACTTTATTTGTATTTCGCAAAACTACATCATTTATGTTCAGCCAGCGACAAGGGACAAAAACGGTCTTGTACTTTGCCAGAAATATTTTGATTTGTACGGATTCTCCGTCTTATTTTCCACAAGGATTTTTATGCTTCAATGCTTTTCCCTGACGAGCCAAATAAGGCGTACTTTTTAGTACTGTTTGGGCTCAAATATATTTGTCATTGTGTTTTATTTTTCTATCCTTTTCTCATTAATAAACAATCTCGATATCACTGGTGAGGGCATTTCTCGATTCACTACAATCCACTGGAGTACTGATTAAGGCATCTGTCGCATCACAAGATGAATTATGTACTTTCATTTAAATTAAAAGAGATCTTATTAATTCATTACTTTTATTCAAATATAAAGAGATTTATTAAGTTAAGTACTTTTATTTGGATAGAAAGAGATTTGATTATACAAGTAATTTCATTTAAATAAAAAGAGATTTAATGAGTTCAGTACTTTCACTTAAATGGAATAATATTTGATGTGTTGATTAGAACTATTTAAATAAAACGGTATTTGATAAATTTAATACTTTCATTTAAAAGGAAAAAGGTTTATAGAGTTTGGTACCTTCCCCTAAATAAAAAAAGAATAATTAAGTTGAGTACTGTCGTTTATTAACAAGAGTATAAATAATTGTAGTACTTTCGTGTAAATAGAAATTGATATAATGTGTTGAATAAATTAATTTAAATGGAACAAGATTTAATAAGTTGAGTACTTTTATTCTAATTAAAAGTAATTTATTAAGTTAAGTACTTTTATTTAAATAAAAAGGGATTTGATAAGTGAAGTTTTTGTTTATATAAAAAAAAATTTATTAGGTTAAAAACTTTTATTCAAATACAAAGAGATTTGATAAGTTAAATACTTTTATTTAAATGAAAAGAAATTTGATAAGATCAGTACTGTCATACAAAATTAGAAAGAGATTAAATTTAATGA
>NW_014570486.1:13266-14947 GCF_001313835.1 Polistes canadensis
AAAAAAGATTTGATAAATTGGGTTTTTTTATTTAAATGAAAAAAGATTTAATTAGTAAAATAAATTATCATAAATGTAAATAGATTTTATTAGCTATATACTTTTATTAAATAGAAAGTTATATGATGAGATGAGTACTTTTATTCAAAGGGAAAGAGATTAGATGAGTGGAATACTTTTACTCAAATGAAAAGAGATTTGATACGTTTATTAATTCTATTAAAATGAAAAGAGATTTGATGATTTTAGACCTTCTAATCAAATACAAAGAGATGTGATTAGTAAGGTAATTTCATTTAAAGGAAAAGAGATTTAAATAGTTTAATACCTACATTTAAGTAGAAAGAGATTTTATAAATTAGGTACTTTCTTTCAATTAGAAATATATTAAATGAGTATATAACTTTCATTCTAATTGAAAGAATATAAATAAGGTAAGTACTATTATTTAAATAGAAACAGATTTGATAAGTTAGGTACTTTCATTCGAATAGAATGTAATTTGTTGAGTTAAGTACATTCATTCAAATTAAAATAAATTGAAATGTTAAGTACTTTTATTTAATTACAAAAAGATTTATTAAGTTAAGTACTATTATTTGCAGTAAAAAAAATTTTAATAAGGTTAGTACTTTAAATTAAATGAAAAGAGATTTGATATGTTAGGTACTGCTATTCAAATGGAAATAGAATTTATGAGTAAGGTACTTTTATTCAAATACAAAGAGGTTTAGTAAGTAAGGTTCTTTCATTCAAATAGGAAGAGATTTCTTGATTTAGGTACCTTCATTTTAGTAAACAGAGATTTGATGAAAGAAGTACTATTATTTAAATAAAAAGAGTTTTATGAGTTAGATACTTACAATTAAATAGGTAAAGATTGGACGAGTTAAGTAATTTTATTCAAAGAGTAAATAATTTGATGAATTAAGTACTTTCATTTACATTGAAAGATATTTAATGAGTAGAGTTTTGTTATTTAAATAGAAAGAGATTTGATGAGTAAAGTACTTTAATTTATACTGAAATAGACTTGATAGGATAAGTGCTATCATTTAAATAGAAAGAGATTTGATGAGTTAAGTACTTTCATTCAAATAGATAAAGATTTAACAAGTTAAGTACTATTATTAAAATAGAAGGAGTTTTAATGAATATAGTAGTTCCATTCAAATAGAAAAACATTTGATAAATTTAGTACTTTTATTCAAAGAAAAAGAGATTTGATAAGTTTATTACCTTTATTTAGTTGTAAAGAGATCTGATTAGGTTAGTACTTTCTTTTAAAAAGATAGTGATTGAATAAGTTGAGTACTAATTTAAATATAAAAAGAGATTAGATGTGTTTGTTACTTTTATTTCAATAGAAAGAGATATTATAAGGTTAGTATTTTAATTCAAATAAAACGGGATGTTATAAGTAAATTACTGTTATTTAATTGGAAAGGGACTTAATAAATTAGGTAGTTTTTCTTAAATATAATGATTTTTTATAAGTAAAGTACTTTTATTTAGGTAGGAAAATATTTATTAGGTTAAGTGCTTTTATTTAAATTAAATTAAGTTTATTAAGTTTGTAACTTTCACTTAGGAAGGAGGATATGTGTTTAGTTAAGTACTTTCAGTCAAAATAAAAGAAATTTCATAAGTTTAGTACTTTCATTTAAATAGAAAAAGATTT
>NW_014570487.1:0-1819 GCF_001313835.1 Polistes canadensis
ATTTGATAAATTAAGCACATTTATTTAAATGGAAAAAGATTTCTTAAGTTTATTACTTTCACTTATATAGAAAGAGCCTTGATAGGTTTAGTGCTTTTTTTGAAAAGGTAAGAGATTTAATGATATGAGTACTTTTATTGAAATAGAACGATATTAGAGGAGATAAGTAATTTCATTAAAATGGAAAAAGATCTGGTAAATTAAGAACTTTTTTTTAAATAGAAAGAGACTTAACTAGTTAAGTACTTTTATTCATATGGGATGATTTTTTATTAGTGAAGTACTTTTATTTAAAGTGAAAAAGATTTAATAAATTTAGTACTTTAAATCAAATAAAAAGAGATTTATTAAATTTTTTTCTTTTATTCAGATAAAAAGAGATTTTATTTGTGGGAATATTTCATTTGAATCGAAAGATATTTAATGAGATGAGTACTTTTTTTAATTAGGAAGAGATGTAATATGTTAAGCATGTGCATTATTATGGAAAGGTATATAATAAATTAAGTACTTCAATTTAAATAGAAAGAGACTTAAAGAGTTGATTTTTTTCATTTAAATTGAAAGAGATTCAATATGTATAAAACATCTATTTTTATAGAAAGGAATTGATGAATTGAGTACTTTCATTTAAATAGAAAGAGATTTAATGAATTAAATACTTACATTCTGATAAAAAAAGATATGATATTGTGTGTACCTTTTTTTGAAGGAAAAGAGATTTAATGAGTTTAGTACTTTCATTTAAATATACAGAGATTTGTTTAAATAAGTACTCTAATTTCACCGGAAAAAGATTTGATGCATTGAGTACTTTCAATAAAATGAAAATACAATTGATGCGTGGAGTACTATCATTTAAATAAAAAAATATTTGATGAGTTGAGTACTTTAATCCATACAGAAAGAGAATAATTAGATCAGTACTTTTATTCAAATAAAAAGATATTTGATCAGTAAAGTACAGTCATTTAAATAGTAAGTGATTTAATAAATTGAGTACTGTCATTTAAATAAAAAAAGATTGTAGTGAGTTAAGTACTTATTATTAAATGAAAAAAGATTTAATAGTTTGTGTACTTTTATTCAAGTAAAAAGAAATTTAATAAGGTAAGTATATTTTTCTAGATAGAAATAGATCTAATAAGTTAAGTACTTTCAATCTATTAGAAAGAGAATAATTAAACTAAGTACTTTTCTTTAAATAGATAGATACTTGATGCGTTGAATAGTTTTATTCAAATAAAAGATGAATTGATATACTGACTACTTTTATTCAAATAGAGAGAGATTTGATAAGCTTAGTACTTTCTTTTTAATAGAAAGAGATCTAATGAGTTGAGTACTTTCAGTCAAATAGAAAGATTTTTAAAAGGTTGAGCTTTTTCGTTTAAATAGAAAGAGATTAAATTAGTTGAGTACTTTAATAAAAACAGAAAGAAATCTGATGTGCTAGGTTCTTTTTTTTTAATAGGCAGTAATTTTATAAACTAAGTTCTTTTATTAAAAAATAATGAGATAAGGATCAGTTAAGTACTTATATTCAAACAGAAAAGGATTTGATAAGTTAGGTGCTTTCATTAAAATGGAAAAAGATTTAATGAGTTCGGTAATATTATTAAAATAAAACAAGATTAGATGTGTTAAGTACTTTCATTTAAATAGCAAGAGATATGATGTGTTAATTACTTTCATTCAAATAGAACGGTATTTAATGAGTGGAGTACTTTCATTCAAATGGAAAGAGATTTGATTAGTTAAGTACCTTTAATTAATTGGAAAGATACTCAATATATTAAGTACTTTTATTTAAATATTA
>NW_014570487.1:3363-12154 GCF_001313835.1 Polistes canadensis
GATGAGTTTAGTACTTTTATTAAATTTAAAGAATATTGGATTACTTAAGTACTCTTATTTAAATAGAAAAAGAATTGACAATTAGAGTACTTTTATTTAAATAGAAGGAGATTTAATAAGTGAAGTACTTTGCTTCAAATGGAAAGAAATTTGATAAGTTAGGTATTTTCATTTAAATAGATGAAGATTTGATAGGTCAAGTAGCTTTATTAAAATAGATAAAGATTTTATGAGTAAGGTACTTTCATTCAAATCGAAAGAGATTTAATTTGTAAAGTACATTCATTCAAACAATAAAAGATTTATTAAGTTTGGAACTTTATTTAAATGGAATAAGATTTGATAAGTAAAGTACTGTTATTCAAATAAAAAGAAATTTAATTAGATAGGTACTTTCATTTTATGGGAAAGAGATTTAATTCAGTAAGTACTTTCAATAAAATGGAAAGACATTTAAAGCGATAAGTACTTTCATTTGAGTAAGAAATGATTGGATAAGTTGAGTTTTTTAATTAATATAGAAAGATATCCAATAAGTTTAGTACTTTTATTAAAATGAAAAGAGATTTAATGAGTGGAGTATTTTTATTTAAATTGAAAGAGTTTCGATACGTGAAGTATTTTTATCCAAATTGAAAGATGTTTGGTAAGTTAGGTACTCTCATTTAAATAAAAAAAGATTTAATGTGTTTGGTTTTTTTATTTAAACGGAATGAGATTTGATGTAATTAGTACTTTCGTTCAAATAAAAAGAGATTTGATGAGTTTAGTACTATCATTTAAATGAAAAGATATATAATGTGTATATCACTTTTGTTCCAATAGAAAGAGATTTGATAAGTCGTGTACATTCATTCAAATAAAAAGAGATATGATTAGTTGTGTACCTAAATTAAAATTTAAAGACATTTGATAAGTTTAGTACTTTTATTCTAATAGAAAAATATTTGATTAGTTAGGTACTTACATTTAAACAGAAAAGGATTTGATTAGTTAAGCACTTTCAGTAAAATAGAAAGAGTTTTTATGAATTAAGTACTTTTTATCAGATAAAAAGAAATTTGATTAGTTAGTAACTTTTGTTTAAAAGAAAAGAAGTGTAATTTTTTAGAAACTTTCATTTAATAAAAAAGAGATTTGATTAGTTTGGTACTTTTATTCAAATTGAGATAGTATTATTTAATTTAGTACTTTTATTCAATTGCTTAGAAATTTAATGAATTAAGTACTTTTATTCAAATAAAAGGAAATTTGATATGTAAAGTACTTTCAAACAATTTGGAAAAGATTTAATAAGTCGGGTACTTTTATTTAAATGAAAAGAGATTAATTAAGATGAGTACTTTAATTAAAATAGAAAGAGATTTGATATTTTTAGTACTTATCTTGATGCGCCCGATGTCTTAATCAGTACTCCAGTAGATTGTAGTTAATCAAAAAATCTCCTTACGGTTGATATTAAGATTGTTAATTAATGGGAAGGACGATAAGAAAATAAAACACAATAACAAATATATTTGAGCCTTGTCAGTACTAAGAAGTACGCTTTATTTAGTTCGTTAGGGTAGAGCCTTCCAGCATAAAAACCTTGGTTAATACATTGACAAAGAATCCGTACAAATAAGGATAATTCTTGCAACGTGCAGGACAGCCTTTGTTCCTTTGTCGCTGGCCGAACTTAAATAGTGTAGTATTGCGCAATAAATATATTTCTCTTTGAAGTAGTTCTCGCAAGTCTCAGCTTTAATACGTTAGAGGAATCTCGAGCGATGAATCACGCGTGATGAATAACGAGTAATGATAGGCGCAAGAACGCGCTGGGCTTTATACAAAAAAGCGATGCCATGCTGGACCAATCACCGATAAGCTTGAGGATAACGCTGCTGTCGATACGTGTGATTAACGTAATAAATGTAGTGGGAGAACGCGGGCTAGAAGAAAAAAGGATCTCTGGCCACTATCTTGTCTCTACCGTTGTTGCCACCAAAAAAAACGATACTGCTTTGTCGCACGTGTTTTACGCCTTTGCAAGACTGTACACGCCCCAGCGCTTCGCCCAACTCACTCGTTGCGTGTGATACGCAACATACCCACCCCCCTTGAACAAGTATTGTTCAAAATTTAAAAAAAATGCACACACCTAAATACAAATTATAAACTATATATATACTGCTAACCACATATTACAATACATATTCAGTAATTAACGCTACTAAATTACAAAAAAAAATTATTTTTTTTTTTTTATAAAACGCTTAGTTTATGAAGAAAGACGTCTAATACAGCGCTTTACAAGACCGTTAGCAGTTTTTACTCTCGCTACGCGGGCTATACTGTCGGCTCCTTTATGTACTTCCGCGACACGTCCTAATAGCTATTTAATTGTGGGGGAATTATCTTCTTGCAGGATGACTAGCGTACCCAGGCTTATTTCGTTTGCTGTACCTCTGTGCCATTTTTTACCGACCGTCTGCTTGTTCAAATATTCTTTATTCCATCGGTTCCAAAAATGCTGTCTTATCTTCTGTACGTGCTGCCATTGCGAAAGATGCCCGGATAGTATATCTCTTTATTCGTTCTCTAGCAAACTCGAAAACGAATTTCCAATTAAAAAATGTCCAGGAGTAACAGCGCGCAAATAATTCGGGTCATTAAACAGAGGCGTGATTGGACACGAGTTAAGAATTGCTTWTATCTCGAGGACGTATGTTAATATCGCCTTGTAAGATAGCAATGTCTCGCCTATAATTCGCACTAAATGATATTTAAACGATTCTACGGCCGCCTTTTATAGACCTCTAAAATAGGGGAAACGTGGTATGATGAAATGCTACTTGATCCCTTCATTTACCAAACTTCGCGAGACGCAAGATTCTAGTTCGTTCGCCGCACCTACGAAATTAGTCGCGTTGTCGACATATATGTCCGAAAATTTTCCACGGCGAGCCATAAATCTACGCAAAGCTGCTAAAAATGCTTCAGTCGTTAGATCATTCACGAGTTCTAAATGAACGGCCTTTATGCTAATGCAGACGAATACCGCCGCATATATTTTAGCGCGACCATGTTTCCGATGTGGCTTTTCCTTGAAGAATAACGGTCAGCAGTAGTCCCCGCCAGTTTGGAGAAACGGACGATTTGTTGGATGTTGACTGGCAGATAGATCACTCATCGGATATTGCGGCGTAGCGGGTTTTAAACGTCGACAAGTAATGCAGTTATATATTACGCGTTTAACGCTGCTTCACCCATTTATTGGCTAAAACGATTTGCGAAGTGCGTTTAGAGTAACTTGCGTACAACCGTGCCCTATTTGATAGTGCTTTTCGCGTATTATCGCGTTTGTAAATGTATGGTCTTTCGGTAATAATGCGGGATGCCTTTGCTCGTATGGCAAGTTGCTCCTTGCTAATCTACCTCCAACTCTTAATATTGCTAAATTGTCTACAAACGGGCTAAGTACGGAGAATGATGCGCAAACTTCTTTTTTGGACTTGATCAATTTGAGGATCTCGGAAAATGCTTCTTCCTGTATCAATTTAATCGAGATTACTTTTGCGCCTTTCCATTCGTCTATTGTTACCTTTCTTATTATTCTTTTCTCTTTTAAATTGCGCGAGTTACGTGCGAATCTAGCGCAATACGCGATAAGGCGCTTTAATGTGACGCACGAGGTGTACCGCCTAAATAGTTCGAATAAAGTAGCTACCTTTGCGTGAGTTACAATCATTTTCTTTTCCGGGATTTTGATTGGTTCTAATCTACTATGCAGTTAACTGAGTTCCGGCTTGATAAGCCATGCAGGACCAGACTTCTAAAGCTTACATTCACGGAGTTCGGCAGGTGTAACGCCGCGAGAAATTAAATCTGCGGGGTTATGTGTGGACGATACATAMCGYCACASCTYGCYAGCTTTGTTCTCTTGAATTTCAGCTACGCGATGTTCTACGTAGGTTTAAAAAGTTTGAGGCGGAGTGTTGAACCAATGCAAAAGTACAGTGGAATTCGCCTAAAATACTGTACGGCAGAAAATCATTTCAACGCGAAGCGTTTTTAGTGGCCTTAAAGAGCCGCAAAAGTATTAATATGCCACAAACTTCTAGGCGCGGAACTGATTGCATTTTAAGCGGCGCTACCTTGGATTTAGCGCAGACTAATCGTAACGTGMGATTTTTTCCCAACGTTTTATCATAAATGCACGCGTTGTAAGCCCTTTCGCTCGAGTCATAAAAACAGTGCATTCCAGTTCTTCTCCATCACCTGCTACGTTGCGCGCGAACTTTATCTCCTTAAGCGTGTGGAGATTTTGGCGAAACTCCTGCCATATTTTATATATATCGGCTACGACATTTTCGTCCCACGTTGAATTTAATTGCTATAGCTGTTGCATCATCATTTTTGCGTTGATTACTACCGGTCCTAATAAACCTAGCAGGTCGAATAACTGCGAACTTTCGGACAATATAACGCGCTGAGTAGCCTTCGATGGATCAGCTGCTCGCTTTACCGTATAGCCTATGTTATCTTCGGCCGCGTTTCTAATTAACACCTAATTTTTTTACCGTGCCTGACGAATCTAAATTTACGATGTTATTATCTGTGGTATTTAAGTCCTTTAGAATCTCGGCGCAATTTACCGCCCATTGCCTCAAATGCATGCCTGCTTTTGCGGGAATCTTTATTAATTCGTCGCGGACTTGCTTTGATTCCCTAACCGTACGCGCTCTAGTTTAAAAGTCGTCCACATAGAAATTTTCTTTAAGAACGGTGGCAGCTCTCGGGAATCTGTGAACTTCGTCGCTCGTAAATTGATGTAAAGGACGCGTTGCTAAGAACGACGTGAAGGCGGTTCCCTAAGTTACTGTATTTAATCTATATGCTTTCACGGGCTCACTTCCCTGTCGACGCCATAGTATAGTTTGGTATTGGCGATCGCGCTGGTCAATTATAATCTGCCGATACATCTTCGCAATGTCCGCGGTAATAGCGACAGCACGTGATCAAAATCTTACCTAAAGTGCAAACAGATCATTCTGTATAGTTGGGCTAACCACTAATACGTTATTCTAAGATTTCCCGTTGCTGGTTTTTGCCGACGCTTCGAACACTACTCGCAATTTGGTCGTAAGACTAGTATGCTTTAATACAGCATGATGCGGTAAATGGAATCTTTCTTTGTAGAGTCCCCCTTCTATCCTTGTCATGTGATTTTGTTCTTTATATTCTGATAAGAAATTAATGTATTCATTTCTAATTTCCGGCTTGCGCGATAATGATCGCTCTAAGGCGTAAATTCTACGTAACGCGCTCGTATACGAATCTCCTAACAGATTTTCTTCCTTAAATGGCAGTCTCACTATATATGTGCCAGTATGATCAAGTCGCGTGTTGTTTTTATAATGTGGTTCGCACAAATTTTCCTCGTGCGACCTAATACTACTCTCAGCTACTTCTTCAATCTTCCAAAATTTTTCCTATTGTGAGTTTTAATCTACCGTGACTGTTTGGCAATTAACGATCTGCAGAGAACGCGTGGCTCCTAGCAATCCTAGTACAATTCCTTGTGCCATTAAATTTTAATTTAACCTTATGTTCTGTCCTGCGCGCCATAGTGAAGCAAAAATCTCGACACCGAGAATCGCGTCGATATTCGCGGGATCACAAAACTTGGGATCTGCCAATTGGACCCCTGCCAGTACAGTCAATTCATCTCGCGGAATTCGTTTCGAAGGCAACCTATTCGTTACAGTGAGTAATAATAAAAATTGTATTTCTACCGCATAACTTTCTGTTCGCGATTTTACCGTTGCTAAGATTGCCTTTTTGACTTTAGTTTCCGTCTAGTTTTTGCCAGAAATAGGAACGTTCGCGTTTCGTTTGTTTATTCGCAGAAGATTCGCGAACCGGATTGATAAAAAATGTTCTTCGGAACCCGAATCAAGGAGCACACGACACTCGTGCGACCTGCCGTCGCGATCCAGCAAGTGCACACCACTGCAGTAAGTAACAGCGAGGGTGTTTGCGAGTAATGGAGCTGTACATGTGCATTCTGCACCGCCGATGCCGTCCGAACGCAAAAACTCGTGATGCCCGTTTTTGCACATTCTGTAACGACCTCGTTCACATGAAACAAATCATGATGCCTGCTCTTCCACTTTCTGCAGCTGTCATTCCTAATACATTTGTAGACGCAGTGATCAGCTTGTAAACAATTACAACACAAATTGGCGTTAACCACGATTCTTCTGCGCTCCTCGGGCTCTGCTCTTAGTAGCTGCTCACACTCCGATTATTTATTCATCACGCGACATATGCCACACGAAACAGTCGCGCTTGTGGAATACGCTTGAACTTGTCCTCGGTCGAAACTTCGCGRYMAATTTCGCAGAGAAWTAAAACGCCGCTCGTTACGCATCAAGTTCCTTGAACGAAAATTCCTCTCGGGTCCTAACAGCGCGTTCCTTCGTCTTTTGTTAATCCTTTTAAAATGTTTTGTTGGCTAGGAGCTTACTACTGCATTTCCCAGATCGCGCGAGAATATAACAAATTCGTTTACCGTTGGTAAAGCATCTCAGGTGTACCGTTTTTCCAATTGAAGACGTGTTGCTGGATCTACTCGCGAAAGATGCGCAGCAATACCAAATTGATCGACAAACACTTTTTAAGTCGCTACGTATGCTCTATAATTTGCATTCAGCGTGTCAGACGCGGCAATTAAAGACGAGAGAAATTCACTGTCAATCGGAGGACCCATTAAAATAGCTCGCACTTGCTCATTCATGAATAATAACGGATTGTCATAGCACTAAACTAAAGTCTTCCACGCAATCAGATAATTATCCGCGGTAATTTCCAGAACTCTTATTTTCTCCGTTGCGGGTCCAGATAAGCATGATTTTAAATATGCATACTTTTGTATATCTCAAAGCGCGGGATTATCTTCTGTCACCGATTAAAACGTGTCCACGATACTCGGCGATTTTTCATGTTGCCCGTCAAAATAAGGTAATTGTACCGCCGGTATTCTGTAAATGCTATCTACGGACGGACTGCTTACCGTAGTTCTAACTGGAGAGGACAGACTCGTAATGGGCGAATTTGTGTCTTAGATGGCTACTGATTCATCTCTATTAATGACAAACTCCGCCTCCGGCTTAGCATCGATGACTGACTCGACATGTTTGTGAATTTCGTCAACCAGCGTTTCCATCGCTTCAGTAGAAGTTTTCTCTATCAACTCCTCAAATATTGCTACAATTTTTTTTACTCTAAAAATTCTAAGCATTAATTTCCTTATATCGCGCGGGCTGAAATGATCTATCTCGCTCACCGCCTTTTGAAATTGCGCGAATTCTTTCTTTACATACTCGAATCTCCGAAAAACGCGCTCGACATCACCACGGGTTCTACTCAAGAAAAGCATTTTCACGACAGAAAGCGAAATTAAAAAGAAAAAAGAGGGATAAAACACGACTTCAAAGAATTATAAGGCAACAAAAATTAAAAAACTCACGTAAATCTCCTTAATAAAATGTCTCGTGCAGCGTACTCACGCACTGGAACGATAGGAGCTTCTCGGCTTGTAGTGATGACGCAATACCTCTTTTGTTGCTCGATCGGAAGTCTTTCGTTGCCTCTTTTTCCTCCGTTGAAGAAGACTGTATGCACAATATACGCTAGATGAAGAATATGGAGAAAGCTCCAAATCCGGATCAAAGCACCAAAAATGTTGATGCGACCGATTCCTTAATCGGTACTCCAGTGGATTGTAGTGAATCAAAGAATGCCCTCACAGGAAATATCGAGATTTTTTATTAATGGAAAGGACGATAGGAAAATAAAACATAGTTACAAATATATTTGTGTTCAGTCAGTACTAAAAAGTACGCTCTATTTTGCTCGTCAGGAAAAAGCCTTTTGGCATAAGAACCCTAATTGAAACAATGTCGAAAAATCTGTACAAATCAGGATAATTTTGGTTACGTGCAGAATCGCCTTTGTCTCTTGTCGCTGGCCGAATCTAAATGATGTAGTATTTCGCAATACAAATAGTTCACCTCGAAGTAGTTCTCGCAAGTCTTAGCCTTTTTACGTCAGATGAATTTTGAGCTATGAATCACGAGTAATAATAGCGCAAGAACGCGCTGGGCTATATACAAAAAAGCAATGCTATGCTAGACCAATCACAGATAAGCCATAGGATAACGCGGTTGTTGATATATGATATTGGCGTTATAAGTGTTATAAGAATACGCAAGCTAAAAGAAAAAAAGAGCCCTTGCAAACATTTTGACGGTACCGTAGTTACCATCAAAAACACAGATACTGCTTTGTCGGACGTGTATTACGCCTTAGCAGGGCCGTACACGCCCCAGCGCTCCGCCCTACTCACTCGTTTCGCAGGACACGCCACATCTTTTATTAAAATAGTAAAAGATTTGATGAGTTAAGTACTTGCAGTCAAATAGAAAAAGAATTGATGAGTTTTATTCTTTCGTTTAAATAGAATGAGATTAAAAGAATTAAGTACTTTAATTTAAATAAAAAAAGATTTGATTTGTTAAATACTTTTATTAGAATAGAAAGAGATTTGATAAATTTAGTACTTTCATTTAAATGAAAGGAAATTGTATATGTTAAGCGCTTTTATACAAATAGAAAGAGATTTGATAAGTCGTGTACTTTTATTCAAATAGAAAGGGATTTGATAAGTAGAGTACTTAAATTTAAATAAAATGAAAATTGATAAGCTTAGTACTTTTATTTAAAAGAAAAAAAATATAATGGAGTT
>NW_014570487.1:12501-14390 GCF_001313835.1 Polistes canadensis
AGTACTTTCATTCAAATTTAAAGAAATTTCATGAATTGAGTACTTTTATTCAAATAGAAAGAGATTTAATTTATTGGGTTTTTTCATTTTAATCAAAAGAGATTTGATGAGTTGAGAACTCTCATTCAACTAGAAAGAACTTTGATGAGTTGGGGACTTATATTCAAATTGAAAAAGATTTTATAAGTTTAGTACTTTTGATAAAATAAAATGAGATTTAATGTGTGGGTTTTTTTTCATGAAATCGAAAAAAATTTGATTAGTTGAGTACTTTCATTCAAATAGAAAGAACTTTAACAAGTAAGGAACTTTTATTCAAATAAAAAGATATCTAAAAAGTTAATTACCCCTATTTAAATAGAAAAAGATTTTATGAGATGAGTACTTTTATTCTAATAGAAAAAGATTTAGAGTTATTATTTTATGTAAATAGAAAGACCCTCAAAGTGTTAATTATTCTTATTCAAATAAAAAGAGATTTTATGAAACTTGTACATTTATTTAATTACTAAGAGATTTATTTATTTAAGTACTTTTTTTTACATGGAAAGACAATTATTGAGTTTAGTATTAGTATTTTAATAGAAAAAGATTTAATGAGTTAAGTACATTTATTTTAATAGAATGAATTTTATTAGGTTTGGTACTTTCATATATATATAAATAGAGTTGTTATGTTAGGTTCTTTTATTTAAATAGATAGAAATTTAATAAGTTGAGTACTTTTATACTCATAGTAAGAGAAATAATGAATAAGGTACTTTCCTTTAAATAGAAACAAATTTGATGAGTTGAGTACTTTCGTTTAAATGGAAAGAGATTGTATGAATAAAGTTCTTTCAATCAAATAAAAAAAGATATATTAGGTTTACTACTTTTATTTAAATAGATAGGGATTTTATTTGTTTGGTACTTTCATTTAAATGAAAAAAAATTTAAAGACTTGAAAGCACTCATAGAAATTGAATGAAACTGGAAAGGTCAGTACTTTCATTTAAATGAGAAAAGTATAAAAAAGTTAAGTACTTTAATTCACACAGAAAGAAACCTAATTAGTTGAGTTCTTTCCTTTAAATAGAAAGAAATTTGATAACTATTGTACAGTTTTTCTTATATAAAGAGAATTAATGACTTGAGTACTTATATTCAAATTGAAAGAGATTCTTAGAGTTAAGTACTTTAATTCAAAAGGGATATGATTGGTTGAGTATAGTACTTTCATGTAAATGAAAAATTATTTAAAAAGTCTAAAACTGTCACTGAAATTAAAAAAGATTTGATATGCGAGTAATTTCATTTAAATGGAAATTGAGTTAATAAGTAGAGTACTTTTATTCTTATAGAAAGTGATTTGATGACTTAAGTACTTTCATTCAAATAGAGAGAAATTTTTTAGGTTAAGTACTTTAAACCATATAGAAAGAGATTCAATAAAATGAGTACTTTTAATCAAATAAAAAAATACTTATTACGTTAAGTACTTTTAATCAAATGGAAAGAGATTTTATGATTTAATACTTTTATTGTAAAGAAAAGTGATTTGTTGAATAAAGTTCTTTCTTATAAATAAAAAGAGATTTAAAGAGGTAAAAACTGTCATTTAAATTAAAAGAAACTTGATAAGTCAATGCTTTTATCTAAATAGAAATTAAATTGACAAGTTGAGAACTTTTATATAAATAAAATGAGATTTGAAAAGTTAATTACTTTCATTTGAATAGAAAAAGATTAAATAATTTAAGTACTTTTATTGCATGAAAAAGAGATTATTTGAACTTAGTACTTTCATTTAAATCAAAGCATATTTAATTGGTTTTGTTCTTATATTTAAATAAAAAGAGAATTGATATGTTAAGTACTTTTATTCAAATAGAAAGAGATTTGATAAG
>NW_014570488.1:0-1009 GCF_001313835.1 Polistes canadensis
TCAACGAAACTCAATTGTAGTAAAGCTGACATCCACTCCGCTCTGTTTGGAATAGCAAATTTAACAGTCACTATAAAATTTCCTATATATTCATGAAAAATTTTCGCTGCTTTCTGAATTAAACCGTAGTTCAAAACTATCAGATACATAAGGAAATGCTATATAACAAAAGCTGTAAAACGTTTACTTTCGAGTTTTAAAGCGTATACTAACAAAAAGAAAAATTTAGATCAAATAAAATCAAGAAAATACCATTTATATTTCAACAACTGCAGTACAAAAAAAAGAGAAAAATCATTTTATTACAACTATGATTGGTTACTTCACTTGTACAAATAAATCTTTTTTCGACAAAATTCTATTGCAGTCATCCGAACATCTATTCTTTTAAGTTTTTATTAGCACATTTTTACCTTCACAAAATAAAATTTAACATATTTAAAAAGAAATTTTCGCAAATTTCTGAATTATACTGTAGTTCAAAACTTTTAGATATCTAAAGAAATGCTATATAAAAAAAGCTATAAAACATTTTCTTACAAGTTTTAAAGCGTATACTATTAACTAAAAAGTAGAATGTCTATTAAATTTTTGCCGATATCATTTACTTTTAAAAAACTGCAGTCGAATTAAGAGAAAAAATCATTTTATTAAAACTATGTTTGGTTACTTTTCGTGTACAATTAAATTTTTTTTCGACAAAATTTTATTGTAGACAATCAAATATCTATTATGCTAAGTTTTTAATACCACATTTTTACCTTCACAAAAAAAATTTAATATATTTAAAAAGAAATTTTCGTTATTTACTGAAATAAATCGAAGTCTAAAACAATCAGAAACATAAAGAAATGCTATATTACAAAAGCTATAAAACGTTTTCTTTCAAGTTTTAAAGCGTATACTAACAAATAGAAAGTTTTAGGTCCAATAAAATCAAAAAAATACCATTTATATTTCAACAACTGCAATCTAAATAAGGAAAAAAATCATTTTATTACAACATTTT
>NW_014570488.1:3482-6078 GCF_001313835.1 Polistes canadensis
CACATTTGTACCTTCACAACAAAAATTACATATAATTAAAATGAAATTATCGCTACTTTCTGAATTAAACGGTAGTTTAAAACTATCAGATACATAGGGAAATGCTATATAACAAAAGCTGTAAAACGTTTTTTTTCACGTAATAAAGCGTATACAAAAAATAAAAAGTTTTACGTTTAATAAAATCTAGCAATCTACATTTATATTTTAACAACTGCTGTCCAAAAAAAAAAAATAATCATTTCATTACATAATTTTTTTGTTAAATAACGTGAAGGATTCATTTCTTTTAACAAAAATCGATTGTAGTAAACCAGACAATAATTTTGTTTTGTTTCTAGTAGCACATTTTTACCGTCACTAAAATGTTGAAATATATTTAAAAAGAAATTTTAGCTTGTTTCTAAATTAAACCGTAGGTAAAAACTATCAGATACAAAAAGAAATGCTATATACCAAAAATTGTAATACGTTTTCTTTCAAGTTTTAAAGCGTATACTAATTAATAAAAAGTTTTACGTTCAAATATATCTAGCAAATACCATTTATATTTCAACAACTGCAGTACAAAAAAAAGAGAAAAATCATTTTATTACAACTATGTTTGGTTACTTCACTTGTACAATTAAATCTTTTGTCGACAAAATTCTATTGCAGTCAACCGAACATCTATTCTGTTAAGTTTTTAATACCACATTTGTACCTTCACAAAAAAAATTACATATAATTAAAATGAAATTATCGCTACTTTCTGAATTAAACGGTAGTTCAAAACTATCACGTACATAAAGAGATGCTATATTACAAAAGATTTAAAACGTTTTCTTTTAAGTTTTACAGCGTATACTAACAAATAAAAAGTGTTACGTTGCATAAAATCCTGCAAATAACATTTATATTTCAACAACTGCAGTCCCAAGAACGGAAAAAAATCATTGTTCAAAAATTGCGCCCCTCAGACTAGATGGCAGCACCTCTCGGCTAGCATGATTATTGCGCCGTCTGTTATCGCTGAGAAGAAGACATATCGATTGTTCTTATTGAATTATGGATCACGCCACTTAACGTGTAAATAGGTCATTGGTCCCCTGTGACGTCATCCTCCGCGTGTTACTTTCCTATTGATTGTTTGTCATCTCTTCCTAGCGTGGAACTCGCTCATTGGTCAATTGTTTTTTTTCCACTTCCGGTCTGTTCCTCTAATCAAACCAAAAAGTGGCGTGGTCCAGCACAATCTCTTACGAAGTGAAACAGTGCGGACGTATCTTTAACCATCTCTGAAAATTTGTGATTCATCTCATAGTCTCTCATCTCGTTTTCTCCTCAACTAGACCATCTCCGTATTCTTTCTCTAACCGTTTTATATCATCTCTTATCACGCTTTTCCTCATCTAGTCCATCTCATTTTACTTTCTCTCACTAACGGCTTCATGTGCTACGTACTTCCGGTACACGTGGCGTGATATCCGGTACACGTGGAGTCGCTGATCTATTACTGTTTGTATAAAATCCAATATACTCTCGCCATCTCTATTTCTTTCTGTTAATATTTGTTAATTAAATCTTGTTACACATATTTCTACCAGTAAATTCTTCATCTATACAGTCCACTAGCCTATCTCGCTTATCTCCTTGTCCATTCTTAGAGCATCTCATTCCAATCTATCAATTTCCTTCTATCCTTGAGCATTTTTTGGTCTTTTAAGCTGGATTCTTAGAATTAATTGTTAGTGTAACAAGACATATCGTTATATCATAGGCTTCTYAAAGCCGAGGGTGATAGTGCCGCGTCGAGTGCTCGTTTATTCCTAACGCCTCTAGTTCGCTAGGAGGAATCTAGGTAGCGCGGGCATTTAGCACTCGGAAATTTTCGTCATCTCCCCACTCACGGAGAGTGAAGCGTACGTCACCTCATCTCGGGAGTAGTAGGGGCAGTACCACTACTGCATAATCGTCTCGTCCAGCAACAGCGCATCATATTCTAGCACATCATGGCTGCGAGACTAACACTGCAGGAGGCGCGAGCTGGCACGGTCGCGAGTCTGATAGCTAATGCAAAAGACGTTTTTACTATAGACCTCTCCCCCGCGGTGAAGACTAGAGAACTACTCCGAACGACTTGGGCAAAATTCGATGCGGAACATGACCGAATAGTGTCATCGTCTCGTGAAACGRCAATGGAGCAGCCGTATTTTAAGAACAATCGCTTTGACGCTACTATGCAAATATGTTTAGCTGGAATTACGCTGCTAAATCAACGCATAGAGGAGCTCTCACAACAGGCATCGCAAGCAATGCCTCAGCCGCAATCTCGTCCGCGGTCGGTACTGCCGAATATTTCGTTGCCAAAGTTTTCTGGGGCCTTCTCAGAATTGAGGCCTTTCAAGGAATTATTTTCCTCCATGGGTAAAGACAATTCGGACCTCTCACAGGTTGAGAAAATGCATTACTTAAGGACCAGCCTAGAGGGAGAGGCAGCCAAGGTTGGGGCTAACCTGAAACTATCTGCAGATTCCTTCGCGATCGCATGGAATCGGTTGTCCGCCAGGTTCGACAGCAAGCGCCTATTGATACTCGCTCATCTCGAATGGCTAAT
>NW_014570488.1:8607-10017 GCF_001313835.1 Polistes canadensis
TCTGGGTTAATGAATCATCTTAAGTTCAGGCATATCAGCTTACGTCTGTMACGTACGGTACTCGCTCGGCTCCTTATCTAGCCTGTCGCATTCTTAGACAGCTCGTTAAAGTTTAAGGTCATAAGTATCCTCTCGCGGTCAACCCTATTCTCAATGGAAGCTATGTTGACGTCATATCAGGGGGGGAAGACACTATTGATCATCTCAATGCCGTAGCATCTTAGTTAGAGGACATGTGCTCCTCCGCCTGTTTACCACTTGACAAGTGGAAAAGTAATTCTCCTAAACTCACACGCCCCTCTCTCTCACAGTCGGACAGCTCGCCTTTCCATTCGTTTGATGATAGCACTACCAAGATTTTAGGCATCTCCTGGAACTCTCAGAAAGATGTGTTTTCTTTTCACGGTACCATCTCTTTCCATCAAGCTTTCACGAAACGCATCATTCTCTCCAAAGTTGCCCAATTATTTGATCCTCTAAGACTCCTCTCTCCGGTAGTAATCAAAGCAAAAGTCCTCATGCAGCGACTCTGGTTGGAAAAGGTTGGTTGGGATGATCATCTCACTCCAGACATAGTTCACRAGTGGTCCCAGTTTAGGCAACATCTCTCTCAGTTATCAGTCATAGAGACGCCCCGATGGATAAACCTCTCGTCAGAGGCAACCTCAGTACAGGTTCAAGGCTTTTCAGACGCCTCTTAACTTGCTATGGCAGTAGTTGAATATCTCAGGATATCGTATGCTGACTCATCTTCAGTAGTTAGTCTAGTCTGTTCTAAGACGAAAGTAGCTYCTCTCAAGAGGTTAACCATTTCTAGATTTGAACTCTCAGCAGCGGCTCTGCTAGCCAATCTAACCGCAAAAGTAATTAGACTTCTCGACCTCTCGGACGTTCCTACTTTCTTGTGGTCTGACTCTTCGGTGACCCTTGCATGGGTTAAAAACAATCCTATGAGATGGAAGGAATTCGTAGGCAATTGGGTAGCCGCTATTCACGAATCTGTACCGCATGCTCTTTGAAGATTCATCTCCGGAAAGCTCAATCCAGCTGACTGTGCATCTCGTGGTCTCAGTGCCTCTCAACTCATTGATCACCCACTATGGTGGAGTGGTGCACAATGGCTTTCTCAGTCGCCAGAATTCTGGCCCTCGTCAGTGCCACTGTCACCGGAAGAGGATATAAAGGAACGTCCTTGCATCTCACTTGCACTCTCACAAGCCCAACCTCCAGTTTAGGACCTCGTTGATCTTCCGCCATCATCCTCCTTTCATCGGCATCTCACTAAACTACTTCGGATCACGGCGATCATTCAGAGAGCGGTCTCGCGCTTTAAGAGGGTTCCTGGTTCAAGTTTGTCCGCATCGCAATGGAATCCAGCAGATCTGGAGAAGGCAAAATCGTTCTGGATAC
>NW_014570488.1:12737-13777 GCF_001313835.1 Polistes canadensis
ACTCGATTGTACTAAAGCTGACATCCATTCTGTCTTGTTTCGATTAGCACATTTTTACCTTCATAAAAAAGATTTAATATATTTAAAAAGTAATTTTGGCGACTTTCTGAATTAAACCGTAGTTCAAAACTAGCCGATACATATAGAAATGCTATATAACAATTGATGTAAATCATTTTTTTTCAAGTTTTAAAGCGTATACTAACAAATAAAAAGTGTTTCGTTCAATAAAATCCAGCAAATTACATTTATATTTCAACAACTGCAGTTTAAAAAAAGAAAAAAAATCATTTTATTACAAAATTTTTTGGTTACATAACGTGAAGAATTAAATTCTTTTTCAACGAAACTCGAATGTAATAAACCTGACATCCATTCGGTATTGTTTCGAAAAGCACATTTTTACATTCACAAAAAAGATGTAATATATATGTTAAAAGAATTTTTGCTACTTTCTAAATTAAACCGTATTCTAAAACTAGGAGATACATAAAGAAATGCTATATAAAATAGCTAAAAACGTTTTCTTTCAAGTTTTAAAGCACATACATACAGAAAAAAAGTGTTACGTTCAATAAAATCCAGATAATACCATTTAAATTTTAACAACTGCAGTCCAAAAAACGGAAAAAAAACATTTTATTATAGCATATTTTTGTTACTTTACGTGAAGAACTCGATATTTTTCAACGAAACTCGATTGTATTCTACATGACATCTATTCTGTGTTGTTACTTATATCACATTTTACCATTTACTATAAATTTTTCAATATATTTAATAAAAATTTTTGCTGCTTTCTGAATTAAACAAGCAAATACATAAAGAAATGCTATTTAAAAAAAGGTGTAAAATGTTTTCTTTTTAGTTCTAAACTGTTTACAAACCAATAAAATGTTTTACGGTCAATGAAATCTAGCAAATAATATTTATATTTTAACAAATGCAGGCCCAAAAAAGAAAAAAAATAATTTTATTACAACATTTTTTGGTTACTTTACGTAAAGGATTCAATTCTTTTTCAACGAAACTTGATTGTA
>NW_014570489.1:0-1245 GCF_001313835.1 Polistes canadensis
TTCTTCACGTAAAGTAACCGAAAAATGTTGTAATGAAATGATTTTTTTCCTTTCTTTGGACTGCAGTTTTAAAATACATATGTCATTTGCTTGATTTTATTGAACGTAACACTTTTTATTTGTTTGTATGTGCTTTAAAACTTGAAATAAAACGTTTTACACCTTTTCTTATATAGCATTTCTTTTTGATTCAGCTAGTTTTAAATTACGGTTTAATTCAGAAAGTAGCAAAAGTTTCTTTTTACATATATTTATTCTTTTTTGTGAAGTTAAAAATTTTCTA
Source organism: Polistes canadensis (assembly GCF_001313835.1). NCBI lineage: Eukaryota > Metazoa > Arthropoda > Insecta > Hymenoptera > Vespidae > Polistes > Polistes canadensis. The sequence goes on from NW_014570489.1 coordinate 284, forward strand.
TTAGAACAAGACAGAATGGCTGTCAGGTTTATTCCAATCGATTTTCGTTGAAAAAGAATTGAGTTCTTCATGTAAAATAAATTTAAAAATTTGTAATAAAATGAGTTTTTTCCTTTTTTTTGACTGCAGTTGTTGTAATGTAAATGATATTTGCTGCATTTTATTGGACATTACACTTTTTATTTGCTAGTATACGTTTTAAAACTTGATAAAAAACGTTTTATAGCTTCTGTTATACAGCACTTTATAGGAAATTTTATAGTTTTTAACAACAATTTAAACCAGAAAGTAGCGAAAGTTTTTTTTTACCTATATTATAAATTTTTTAGCGACAGTAAAAATGTGCTATTAGAAACAAGACAGATTGGATGTCAGGTTCATTACAATTTATTTTCGTTGAAAAAGAATTGAGTTCTTCACGTAAAATAACAATAAAATTTTGTAATAAAATGATTTTTTTCCTTTTTTTGGACAGCAGTTGTTAGAATATAAATGTTATTTGCTTGATTTTATTAAACGCAACACATTTAATTTGTTAGTATACGCTTTAAAACTTGAAAGAAAACGTTTTACAGCTTTTGTTATATAGCACTTCTTTATGTATCTGATATTTTTAAACTACAATTTATTTCAGATAGCAGCGAAAACTTCTTTTAATTATATTAAATCTTTTTTGTAAAGGTAAAAATGAACTATTAAAAACAAGAAAAAATAAATGTCATGTTTACTACAATCGATATTCGTTGAAATAGAATTGAGTTCTTTACGTAAAGTAACAATAAAATATTGTAATAAAATGATTTTTTTCTTTTCTTCGTACTGCAGTTGTTAAAATATAAATGTTTTTTGCTTGATTTTATTTAACGCAACACATTTAATTTTTTAGTATAAACTTTAAAACTTGAAAGAAAACGTTTTACATTTTTTGTTATATAGCATTTCTTTATGTATCTGATAGTTTT
>NW_014570489.1:4813-5852 GCF_001313835.1 Polistes canadensis
TATACAGCACTTGATAGAAAATTTTATAGTTTTAAACAACGATTTAAACCAGAAAATAGCGAAAGTTTTTTCTTAAATATAATGACAATTTTTTCTGCCGGTAAAAATGTGATACTAGAAACAAATCAGAATAGATATCAGGTTTACTACAACCTAGTTTCGTTTAAAAAGAATTAAATTCTTCACGTAAGGTTACCAAAAAATTTTGTAATAAAATAGTTTTTTCCCTTTTTCTAGACTGCAGTTGTTGAAATATAAATTTTATTTGCTGGATTTTATTAAACGTAACACTTTTTATTTGTTAGTGTGCGCATTAAAACTTGAAAGAAAACGTTTCAAAGCTTTTTTTATATAGCATTTCTTTATGTTTATGTTAGTTTTGAACTACGGTTTAATTTAGAAAGTAGCAAAATTTTATTTTAAATATAATTAATCTTTTTTGAAAAGGTAGAAATGTGCTATTTTAAACAGACAGAATAGATGTCAGGTTTATTACAATTTATTTTCGTTTAAGAAGAATTAAGTTCTTCGCGTAAAGTAACTGAAAAATGTTGTAATAAAATGATTTTTTCTCTTTTGATGGACATCAGTTGTTGTAATGTAAAATATTTTTGCTGGATTTTATTAGACATACTACTTTTTATTTGTTAGTATACATTTAAAACTTGATAGAAAACGTTTTATAGTTTCTGGTTTACAGCACTTTATAGAAAATTTTATAGTTTTAAACAACGATTTAAACCAGAAAATGGCGAATGTTTTTTCTTTAATATGATAAAAAATTTTTAGCGACGATAAAAATGTGCTACTAGAAACAAATCGGAATAGATATCAGGTTTACTACAACTGAGTTTCGTTTGAAAAGAATTGAATTCTTCACTTAAAGTAAAAAATAAAGTTGTAATAAAAAGGTTTTTTTCCTTTCTTTGGACTGCAGTTGTTAAAATATAAATGTCATTCGCTTGATTTTATTAAACGTAACACTTTTTATTTGTTAGTATGCGCTTTAAATTTTGAAAGAAAACGTTTTACAGCTTTT
>NW_014570489.1:8607-10478 GCF_001313835.1 Polistes canadensis
AAAATTTTGTAATAAAATGATTTTTTTCCTTTTCTTGGACTGCAGTTGTTAAAATATAATTTTTTTTTGCTTGATTTTATTGAACGTAACACTTTTTACTTGTTAGTATGCGCTTTAAAACTTGAAAGAAAACGATTTACAGCTTTTGTATATAGCATTTCTTTATGTATCTGCTAGTTTTAAACTACAGTTTAATTCAGAAAGTAGCAAAAATTTCTTTTTAAATATATTAAATTTTTTCTGTGAAGGTAAAATAGTGCTATTTGAAACGAGACAGAATAGATGTCAGGTTTACTACAATCGTGTTTTGTTTAAAAAGATTTGAGTTCTTTACGTAAAGTAACCGAAGAATATTGTAATAAAATGATTTTTTTCTTTTCTTCGGACTGCAGTTGTAGAAATATAAATGTTATTTGCTTGATTTTATTGAACGTAACACATTTTATTTCTTAGTATGCGCTTTAAAACTTGAAAGAAAACGTTTTACAGCTTTTTTTATATAACATTTTTCTATGTATCTGCTAGTTTTAAACTACGGTTTAATTTAGAAAGTAGCAAATATTTATTTTAAATATAATAAATCTTTTTTGTGAAGGTAAAAAGGTGCTATTTGAAACAAGACAGAATAGATATCAGGTTTACTACAATCGTGTTTCGTTGAAAAAGAATTGAGTTCTTCACGTAAAGTAACCAAAAATTGTTTTAATAAAATGATTTTTTTCTTTTCTTTGGACTGGAGTTGCTTAAATGTTATTTGCTTGATGTTATTGAACGTAACACTTTTTATTTGTTAGTATGCGATTTAAAACTTGAAAGAAAACGTTTTACAGCTTTTTTTATATAACATTACTTTATGTATCTGAAAGTTTTAAACTACAATATATTTCATAAAGCAGCGAAAATTTTTCTTAAATATATTGAAAAATTTATAGGGACAGTAAAATGTGCAATTAGTAACAAGACAGAATAGATGTCAGGTTTACTACAATCGTGTATTGTTTAAAAAGATTTGAGTTCTTTACGTAAAGTAACCAAAGAATATTGTAATAAAATGATTTTTTTCTTTTCTTCGGACTGCAGTTGTTAAAATATAAATGTTATTTGCTGGATTTTATTAAACGCAACACTTTATATTTGTTTGTATACGCTTTAAAATTTGAAAAAAAACGTTTTACAGCTTTTGGTATATAGCATTTCTTTATGTTTCTAATAATTTTAATCTACGGTTTAATTCAGAAAGCAGAAAAAACTTTTTTTCAAATATATTAAATATTTTATGGGAAGGTAAAACTGTGCTATTAGAAACAAGACAGAATGGATGTCAGGTTTTTTACAACTGACTTTCGTTGAAAAAGAATTGAGTTCTTCACGTAATATAACAATAAAATTATGTAATAAAATTATTTTTTTCCTTTTTTTGAACTGCAGTTGTTGAGATATAAGTGTTATTTGCTTGATTTTATTGAACGTAACACTTTTTATTTGTTAATTTGCGCTTTATAATTTGAAACAAAACATTTTACAGCTTTTTTATATAGCATTTCCTTATGTATTTGCTGGTTGTGAACTACGGATTTATTTAGAAAGAAGCAAAAATTTATTTTAAATATATTAAATTTTTTTTGTGAAGGTAAATATTTGCTATTTGAAACAAGACAGAATGGATGTCAGGTTTACTACAATCGTGTTTCGTTGAAAAAGAATTGAATTCTTTACTTAAAGTAAACAAAAAATGGTATAATAGAATGGTTTTTTTCCTTTTTTTGGACTGCAGTTGTTGAAATATAAATATTTTTTGTTGGATTATATTGAACGTAACACTTTTTATTTGTTAGTATACCCTTTAAAACTTAAAAGAAAACGTTTTACAG
>NW_014570489.1:11674-14733 GCF_001313835.1 Polistes canadensis
ATTTGCTGAATTTTATTGAATGTAATACTGTTTATTAGTTAGTATGCGCTTTAAAATTAGAAAGAAAACGTTTTACAGCTTTTTTATATAGCATTTCTTCATATTTATAATAGTTTTGAACTACGGTTCATTTCAGAAAGCAGCGAAAATTTTTCTTAAATATATTAAAAAATTTATAGTGACGGTTAAATGTGCTATTAGTAAATAAACAGAATAGATATCAGGTTGACTACAATCGAATTTCGTTCAAAAAGAATTACAGTCTTCACGTAAAGTAACCTAAAAATGTTGTAATAAAATGATTTTTTTCCTGTTTTTGGACTGCAGTTGTTGAAATATAAATATTATTTGTTGGATTATATTGAACGTAACAATTTTTATTTGTTAGTATACGCTTTAAAACTTAAAAGATAACGTTTTAGAGTATTTGTTATATAGCATTTCTTTATGTATCTAATAGTTTTAAACTACAGTTCGTTTCAGAAAGCAGCGAAAAATTTTCTTAAACATATTGAAAAATTTATAGGGACGGTAAAATGTGCTATTGAAAACAAGACAAAAGGGATGTCAGGTTTACTACAATCGACATTCGAGGAAATAGGATTGAATTCTTCACGTTAAGTAACCATAAAATTTTTTAGTAAAATGATTTTTTTCCTTTTTTTAGACTGCAGTTTTTGAAATATAATTGTTATTCGCTGGATTTTATTGAACGTAACACTTTTTGTTTGTTAGTATACGCTTTAAAATGTGAACGAATACGTTTTACAGCTTTTGTTATATAGCATTTCTTTATGTTTATGATAGTTTTGAACTACGGTTCATTTCAAAAAGCAGTGAAAATTTTTCTTAAATATTTAAAAATATTTATAGTGACGGTAAAATGTGCTATTGGTAACAAAACAGAATAGATGTCTGGTTTACTACAATCGAGTTTTGTTAAAAAAGAATTGAGTTCTTTACGTAAAGTAACCGAAAAATGTTGTAATGAAATAATTTTTTTCTTTTCTTTGGACTGCAATTGTTGAAATATAAATGGTTTTTGTTGGATTTTATGGAACGTAACACTTTTAATTTGTTAGTATGCGCTTTAATATTTGAAAGAAAAAGTTTTACAGATTTTTTATATAGCTTTTCTTTATGTTTCTAATAGTTTTAAACTACGGTTTAATTCAGAAACTAACAAAAATTTCCTTTTCTATATATTAAATCTTTTATGTGATGGTAAAAATGTGCTATTGGAAACAAGACAGTATGGATGTCAGGTTTACTACAATCGAGATTCGTTGAAAAAGGGTTGAATTCTTCACGGTAAATAACAATAAAATTTTGTAATGAAATAATTTTTTTCCTTTTTTTGAACTGCAGTTGTTGAAATATAAATGTTATTCGCTAGATTTTATTGAACGTAATACTTTTTATTTGTTAGTTTACGCTTTAAAACTTGAACGAAAACGTTTTACAGCTTTTGTTATATAGCATTTCTTTATGTTTATGATAGTTCTGAACTACGGTTGATTTCAAAAAGCAGCTTTAATTTTTCCTAAATATATTAAAAAATTTATAGTGACGGTAAAATGTGCTATTAGTAACAAAACAAAATAGATATCAAATTGACTAAAATCGAGTTTCGTTGAAAAAGAATTGAATTCTTCCCGTAACGTAACCAAAAAATTTTGTAATAAAATTGTTTTTTTCCTTTTTGTAGACTACAGTTGTTTAAATATAACTATTATTTGTTAGATTATATTGAACGTAACACTTTTTATTTGTTAGTATACGCTTTAAAACTTGAAATAAAACGTTTTACAGCATTTGTTATATAGCATTTCTTTATGTTTTTAATAGTTTTAAAATACCGTTTAATTAAGAAAGTAGAAAAAACTTCTTTTTACATATATTGAATCTTTTTTTTGAAGGTAAAATGTGATGTTAGTAACAAGACAAAATAGATGTCAGGTTGACTACAATCGAGACTCGTCGAAAAAGAAAAGAGTTCTTCACGTAAAGTAACCATAAAATGTTGTAATAAAATGATTTTGTTTTTTTTTGGACTGCAGTTGTTAAAATATAAATGTTATTTGCTGGATTTTATTAAACGCAACACTTTTTATTTGTTTGTATACGCTTTAAAATTTGAAAAAATACGTTTTACAGCTTTTGCTATATAGCATTTCTTTATGTTTCTAATAGTTTTAATCTACGGTTTAATTCAGAAAGCTGAAAAAACTTCTTTTCAAATATATTAAGTTTTTTTTGCGAAGGTAAAAATGTGCTATTGGAAACAAGACAAAATGGATGTCAGGTTTACAACAATCGAGATTCGTTGAAATAGGATTGAATTCTTCACGTTAAGTAACCATAAAATTTTGTAATAAAATTATTTTTTGCCTTTTTTTGGACTGCAGTTGTTTAAATATATATGTTATTCGCTGAATTTTATTGAACGTAACACTTTTTGTTTGTTAGTATACGCTTTAAAACTTGAACTAATACGTTTTACAGCTTTTGTTATATAGCATTTCTTTATGTTTATGATAGTTTTGAACTACGGTTCATTTCAGAAAGCAGCGAAAATTTTTCTTAAATATATAAAAAAATTTAAAGTGACGGTAATATGTGCTATTAGTAACAAAACAGAATCGATGTCTGTTTTACTACAATCGAGTTTCGTTGAAAAAGAATTGAGTTCTTTACGTAAAGTAACCGAAAAATGTTGTAATGAAATAATTTTTTTCTTTTCTTTGGACTGCAGTTGTTGAAATATATGTGTTATTTGTTGGATTTTATGGAACGTATCACTTTTTATTTGTTAGTCTGCGCTTTAAAATTTTAAAGGAAACGTTTTACAGCTTTTTTATATAGCATTTCTTTATGTATCTGCTAGTTTTGAACTACAGTTTAATTTATAAACTAGCAAATATTTCTTTTTTAAATATATTAAGTCTTTTTTGTGAAGGTAAAAATTTGCTATTAGAAACAAAACAGAATGGATGTCAGGTTTATTACAATCGATTTTCGTTGAATAACAATAAAATTTTGTAATAAAATAATTTTTT
>NW_014570490.1:0-3148 GCF_001313835.1 Polistes canadensis
TACACGTAGCGTAGCTTATCTATTACTGCGTGTAAAAAATCTATTATACTTTCGCTATCTCTATTTTTCTGTACATAATATCTATTAAATCTTGTTACACATAAATTCTACCAGTAAATTCCTCATTTATACAGTCCACTAGCCTATCTCGCCTATCTCCTTTTCTTCTCGTAGAGCATCTCATTCAAACCTACTAATCTTTCTCTCTCGAACAACCAACAATTAAAAAGTATATAGTTCAATAAAATCTAGCAATTATCATTTGGATTACAATAACTGCAGTCGTAGAAAAAAGAAAAAATCATTTTATTACAACTTTTTTTGGTTACTTTACTCGTAGAATCCCATTCTTTTTCGACGAAACTCGAATGCAGTCAACCTAATATCCATTCTGTATTGTTTCTAATAGCACATTTTACTGTTGCTCAAAATTTTTAAATATATTTGTGAAAAATTATCACTGGTTTCTTGATTAATTAATAGTTAAAAACTATCAGATATCTAAAGAAATGCTACATAACAAAAGCTATAAATCGTTGTCTTTCCAGTTTTAAGGCGTATAACTACTAATAAAAAGTGTAAGTCCAATAAAATCTAGCAAATAACATATAWTTTTCAAAAACTGTAGTCCAAAAGAAAAGAAAAAATCAATTTATTAAAACTTTTTTTGGTTACATCACGTGTAGAATTTAATTCTTTTGTGACAAAATTCAATTATAGTCAACCAAACATTTATTCTGTTTAGTCTCTTATAGCACATATTTACCGTCGCTAAGAATTTTTTAATATATTTAAAAGAAATTTTCGCTACTTTGTGAAATTAATTGTAGATAAAAACTGTAAAACTTCTATAAAAGTGCTATATAACAATAGCAATAAAACGTTTTCTTTTAAGTTTTAAAGCGTATTCCAACAAATAAAGAGTATATAGCTCAATAAAATTTAGCAATTATCATTTAAATTACAACAACTGCAGTCCTAAAAAAGAGAAAAAATCATCTTATTACAACTTTTTTTGGTTACTTTACTCGTAGAATCAAATTTTTTTTCAACGAAACTCGATTGTAGTCAACCTAACATCTATTCTGTCTTGTTTCTAATAGCACATTTTACTGTCGCTCAAAATCTTTAAATATAATTAATAAAAATAATCACTGCTTTCTTGATTAATTATTCGTTGTTAACTATCATATGTCTTAAGAAGTGCTACATAACAAAAGCTATAAATCGTTTTCTTTCTAGTTTTAAGGCGTATAACTACTAATAAAAAGTGTAAGTCTAATAAAATCTAGCAAATAACATTTATAWTTCCAAAACTGTAGTCCAAAAAAAAGAAAAAATCAATTTATTGAAACTTTTTTTGGTAACTTAACGTGAAGAATTCAATTCTGTTTCGACAAAACTCGACTGTAGTCAACTTGACATCTATTCTGTCTTGTTTCTTATAGCACATTTTACCGTCCTTGAAAATTTTTAATATATTTAATAAAAATTTTTGCTGCTTTTTATATAAATAATATTTGAAAACTATCAGATATCTAAAGAAATGCTACATAAAATAAGCTATAAAAACGTTTTTTATCAAGATTAAAAGCGTATGGTAACAAATAAAAAGAGTTGAGTCCAATAAATTCTAGCAAATAACATTTACATTTTAACTAATGCAGTCAAAGAAAAGAGATAAAATAATTTTATTAAAACTTTTTTTAGTCACTTAACGTATAGAATTCAATTATTTTTTGACAAAATTCGATTGTAGTCAACCAAACATCTATTCTCTTTAGTTTCTAGTAGCACTATTTTACCTTTGCTTAAAAGGTTTCAATATATTTTGAATAAATTTTCGCTACTTTCTACATTAAATCGTAGTTCAAAACTATAAAATTTCCAAAAAAAGGCTATATAACAAAAGCTATAAAACGTTTTCTTCCAAGTTTTAAAGAGTATACTAACAAATAAAAAGTTTTATGTCCAATAAAATCTAGCAAATATCATATACTTTTCCACAACTGCAGTCAAAGAAAAAAGAAAAAATCATTTTATTAAACCTTTTTTTGGTTACTTCACGTTTAGAATTTAATTTTTTTTCGTCAAATTTGTATGGCAGTCAACCAAGCACATATTATGTTTAATTTTTTATAGCACATTTTTACCTTCACTAAAAAAATTTTGAATATATTTAAAAAAAAATTTTCGCTTTTTTTTAGAATAAATCGTAGAAAAAAAGTATAAAAAATCATAAAGCTATTAAACAGAAGCTATTAAACGTTTTTTTTCAAGCTTAAAGCGTATACTTTTTAAAAAAATGTGTTAAGTCCGATAAAATTTGGCAAACATCATTTATATTCAGGCTACTTCAGTCAAAAAAAAAGGAAAAAATCATTTTATTACGACTTTTATTGGTTACTTTACGTATAGAATTCAATTCTCTTTCGACGAAACTCGACTGTAGTTAACTTGACATCTATTCTGTCTTGTTTCTTATAGCATATTTTTCCGGCGCTAAAAATTTGTAATATATCTAATAAAAATTTTGGCTGCTTTCTGGATTACATAACAGTTGAAAACTATCAGAAATCTAAAAAAAAGCTATATAACAAAATCTATTAAACGTTTTTTTTCATATTTTGAAGCGTTTAGAAACAAATAAAAAGTTTTTGGTCTAAAAAAATATAGCAAATATCATTTAAGTTTCAACAACGGCAGTCGAAGAGAAGAGTAAAAATCATTTTATTACAATTTTTTTAGTTACTTAACGTGTAAATTTCAATTATTTTTCGGAAAAGTTTGATTATAGTAAACTAAACATCTATTCTGTTTAGTTTCTAGTCCCATATTTTTACCGTTGCTAGAAATTTTTTAATATATTTAAGGAAAATTTTCGCTGTTTTCTTAATTGAATTATAATTAAAAACTATTTGATTTCTAAAGAAGTGCTATATATCAAAAGCTATAAATCGTTTTCTTTCAAGTTTTAAAGTGTATAACTACAAATAAAATGTGTAAGTCCAATAAAATCTAGCAAGTAACAATTATATATCAAAAACTGTAGTACAAAAAAAAAAATCAATTTATTACAACTTTTTTTGGTAACTTAACGTGAAGAATTCAATTATTTTTCGACGAAACTCGATTGTAGTAAACCTGA
>NW_014570490.1:3875-6907 GCF_001313835.1 Polistes canadensis
CAGTACTAAAAAGTACGCTTTATTTGGCTCGTCAGGGAAAAGTCTTTTGGCATAAAAACGCTGGTAGAAACGCGTACGAAGAATCCGACAAATCCCGATAATTCTGGCCACGCGCAGGACCGCCTTTGTCCCTTGTCGCTGGCCAAACTTAAGTGATGTAGTATTGCGCAATGCAAATAGTTCTCCTCGAAGTAGTTCTCGCAAGTTTTAGCTTTCTAAATTAGATGAATTTTAAGCGAGGAATAACGCGTGATGAATCACGAGTAATGGTAGGCGCAACAACGCGCAAAAAAGCGATGCAATGCTGCACCAATGACCGAAAAGACCGAGCATAACGCAGCTTTCGATACATTTGATTACAGTAATAATTGTGGTGTGAGAACGACAACTATAAGAAAAAAGGAGCCTTTACAAAGATCTTGGCGCACTGTGGTTACCACCAATAACAAAGACACGGCTCTGACGCGCGTTTCTCACGCCTTGGCAGGGCTGCACACACCCCGGCGCTTTGCCCTACTTACTCGTTGCGTAGGATACGCAACATACCCCAACCCCCTTGAACGGGCACCGTTCAAAGTTTAAGAAGATACACACAATAAAAATACAAATTATAAAACATATAGATACACTGCTAACCGCATATAACAATACATATACAATAATAAACGCTACTAAATTACAAGAAAATTTTTTTTTGTTATAAATCGTTTAGCAAAGAAGAAAGACGTTTATTACCGCACTTTACAAGACCGTTAGCAGGTTTCGCAGCTGTCATGCGTTTTATTCCGTAAGCTCTCGCATATATCCTTGTGACACGTCCTAGTAGCGTTTGCTCTTTTAAATATTCCTTACTCCATCATTTCCAGAATTGTTGACTCACCCGCTGAACGTGCTGCAATTGCGATAGACACCAAGATGGTACATCCCTGTACTTGTCCTCTTCTGGACTCGAAAAATAATATTCAATTGAAATGACCAGGTATAAGAGCACGCAAATCGCTCAAATCATTAGACCAATGGGTGATAAGACGAAAGTTTAGAATTGCCTCTATCTCAAAGACGTAAATTAATAATGCTTCACACGATAACTTTGCTTCGCTGACAATTCTACCTAGACTAGCTAGATGATACTTAAAAGATTTCCTTGCCACCTCCAACAGACCTCAAAAATGAGGTAGTAGGGAGAGATAAAAGGCCACTTGTATCTTTCATTAATTATGTTTCGCGATCACGCGAGCATCTAATTCGTTCGTAGAATCAACAAAATTAGTCATGCTGTCGAAATATATGTCCGAATATTTAGCAAAGCGTTCTATTAGTCAACGCATAACGTTTTTAGTCGCTTTAACAAATCATAGGAGTATTTTTGCGCTACAAAGCTCTTAAAGCTCGTGTCGTAAAAGTAGTGCGTTTCCAATGCTTTTCCGTTACACGTTACGCTACACGCGAATCTTAGCTCCACGAGCGTTTGGAGATTTTGGCGAAACTCTTGCCATATTTTATATATATCAGCTGGGACATCTTCGTCCCAAGTTGATTTTAATTGCAATAGCAACATCTCGCTTTACTGTTTAGCCTACGTTATCTTCGGCCGCGTTTCCAATTACACCTAATGTTTTTACTGTACCTGACGAATCTAAATTTACGATGTTATTATCTTTGGTATCTAAGTGTTTTAAATTCTCGGCGCAATTAAGCGCTGATTACCGAAAATGCATGCCTGCCTCTGCCATTATCCTTATTTATTCGTTGCAGACTCGCTTTGCTTCCCTACCAGTACGCGCTTCAGTTAACAAGTCGTCTACATAGAAATCCTCTTTAAAAGCGATGACAGCTCTCGAGAATCGGGGAACTTCGTCACTTGAGAGTTGATGTAAGGTACACGTTGCAAAGAACGACGCGGAGGCGGTTTCATAAGTTACTGTATTTAATCTTTATGCTTTCACGGGCACACTTTCCTGTCTACGTTAAAGTATTGTTTGGTATTTGCGAGCGCGCGGGTCCATTATTATATGCCGATACATCCTCGCGATGTCCGCGTTAATAGCGATAGCGTGTGATCTAAATCTTACTAAAAGTGTAAGCAGATGCTCTTGTATGGTCGGACCAACAAATTATTCTTCATTCAAAAATTTTTCGTTGCTGGTCTTAGCCGACGCGTCGAACACTACTTGCAATTTGGTCGTAAGACTAGTATGCTTTAATACAGCATGATGCGGTAAATAGAATGTATCTTCGTGGAGTCCCCCTTCTATCCTTGTCTTGTGACCTAGTTCTTCATATTAAGATAAGAATTTAATGTATTCATTTCTAATTTCTAGCTCGCCTGACAATAACCACTTTGACGCGTGTAATCTTCGCAACGCGTGTAATCCTCGCAACGCGTTCGCGTACGAATCGCCTAACTGATTCTCTTCCTTGAATAGCAGCCTTGCCAAACATCTGCCTATATCATCCTGTCGCGTGTGGCTTTTATTATGCGCTTCGCAAAAATTTTCCTCGTGCGACCTTATATTAGTTTTAGTTACTTCTTAAATATTCAAAAATTTCTCCGATAATTTATTTAATTCTACTGTATCTGTGTAGCAGCTACCGCTCAGTGAACTGCGCGTAGCTTCAGTTTTCATAACGAGCTATCCTGACACAGTTCCTGGTGCTATTAACTTAAATTCAGTCTAATGCTTTGACCTGAGCGCCATAGTAATGTAAAAATCTCGATACCGAGACTCGCGTTGATATTCGCGGTCTCATCAAATTTGTGATTTGTCAAATTGATTCCTGCCGGCATAACTAATTCTTTTCGCGAAATTCGTTGCGAGGATAACCGATTCGTTACAGCTGGAGATAATAAAATATTCCATTCTACCGCAATTTTTTGCTCGCGATTTCAAAGTAAATATTGGTACGTCCATGACTTGCTTGGATATTTGTACAAAATTTCCGATAATAGATCATATAGATCATTAAAAAATGCGCTTCGGAACCCGAATCCAAGCATACAAGACACCTGTGTGGTCTTCGTTCAAGATCTA
>NW_014570490.1:8652-13440 GCF_001313835.1 Polistes canadensis
AACTGTTAAGTCCAAATAAATTTATAAAAAATCTTTATATTTCGACTACTGCAGTCAAAAAAAGAGAAAAAACTAATTTATTACAAATTTTTTTGGTTACCTTACGTAAAGAACTCAATTCAATTTCGAAAAAACTCGAATGTAGTCAACCTGACATTTATTCTGTTTAGTTCCGAATAGCACACTTTTACCGTCGCTACAAATTTTTCGATATGTTAAAGAAAGTTTTTCGCTGCTTTTTGGATTAAATAATAATTGAAACATATCAGATTTCTAAGAAAGTGTTATATAGCTAAAGCTATTAAACGTTCTCTTTCTAGCTTTTAAGCGTATACTAACAAATATAAGGTAGTAAGTTCCAAATATTTTTGCAACTATCATTTATGTTTTGACCACAGCAGTCAAACAAAGAGAAAAAATCATTGTATTAGATATTTTTTGGTTACTTTACGTGTAGAATTCTATTCCCCTTCGACAAACCAAGATTGTAGTCTACCTGACATCCATTCTGATTGATTTCTAAGAGCATACTTTTTCCGTTGCTAAAAATTTTTCAATATATATAATAGAAATTTTTGCTGCTTTTTGAATTGAATAGTAGTTGAAACTATAAAATTTCTAAGAAATTGCTATTTACTAGAAGCTATCAAACGTTATTTTTCTAGCTTTGATGCGTATATTTAAAAATAAAAAGTGAGAAGCCCGAAAAATTTTTGCTAAAATCATTTACATTTCGACCACTGCAGTCATAACCAGAGAAAAAATTATTTTATTTTACCTTTTTTTAGTTACTTTACGTGTAGAATTCAATCCTATTWCGACGAAATTCGATTGTCGTCAACCTGACATCTATTCTGTTTAGTTTCTAATAGAACAATTTTACGGTCGCTAAATATATTTCACTATATTTTAAAGAAATGTTCGCAACAATGTAAATTAAATTGTAGTTAAAGACTATAAAATTTCTAGAGTAGTGCTATTTAACATAAATTATAAAACGTTTTTTTTCGAGCTTAAAAGCGTATACTTATAAATAAAAAGTTTCTGGTTTAAAAAATTTTGGCAAATATCATTTATATTTCGAACACTTTCGTCATAAATAAAAGAAAAAATCACTTTATTATCACTTTTTTTTGTTACTTTACTTGTGAAATAAAATTCTTTTTCGACAAAATTCGATTGTAGTCAACCTTACATCAATTCTGTTTAGTTTCTAGTAACACATATTTACCGTCGCAAAAAATTTTTTAATTTATTAAAAAAAAATTATCGCTTTTTTCTGGATTGAATAGTTGTAGAAAACTATCAGATATCTAAAGAAGTTCTATTTAACAGAAAATTTAAATTGTTTTTTTTTAATCTTTGAAGCGTATAATTACAAATAAAAAGTGTTAGGTCCAGAAAAATTTAGCAAATATCATTTATATTCTGACCATTGCAGTCAATAAAAGAAAAAAACTTTTTATTAAAATTATGTTTGGTTACCTTACGTGTAGATTTCAATTCTTTTTTCACGAAATTCGATTGTAGTTAACCTGAAATCCATTTTGTTTAGTTTCTAATAGCACAATTTTAGCGTCGTTGAATGTATTTATTATATTTTTAAGAAATATTTGCTTCTTTTAAGATTATATCTTAGTTAAGAACTATAAAATTTCTAAAAAAGTGCTATATACCAAAAGCTATGAAACGTTTCCTTTCAAGTTTTAAAGCGTATAGTAACAAATAGAAAGTGTTAAGTCCGCTATAATCTGGCAAAAGATTAATTATATTGCCAAAACTGAAGTCTAAAAAAAAGAAAAAAATTTTATTACAACTTTTTTTGGTTACTTTACGTGTAGAGTTTTACTCTTTTTCATACAAACACGATTGTAGTCAACCTAACATTTATTCTGTTTAGTTCCTAATAGCACATTCTTACTGTCGACAAAAATTTTTTATTCGATTTAAAAAAAATTTTTGCTCCTTTCTGGACTAAATCGTTGTTAAATTTTATAAAATTTCTAAAAAAGTGCTTTTTTACAGAAGCTATGAAACGTTTTCTTTCAAGCTATAAAGCGTATACTTGCACAAAGAATTTGTCTAGTCCGAAAAGTGTTAGAACACATAATTTATATTTTAAAAACTGTAGTCAAAAAAGAAGAAAAAATCATATTTTTTAACTTTTTTGTTCACTTTACGTATCGAACTCTATTCTTTTTCGACAAACTTTGATTGTTGTGAACCTGAAATTCATTCTTTTTTGTTTCTAAAAGCACATCAGTCTATAATACTTTTTTAATATATTTAAGAAAAATTTTTTCTGTTTTTTGGATTAAATAATAGTTAAAAACTATTAGATATCTAAAGAAGTACTGAACAACAAAAGTTATAAAACATTTTCTTTCAAGTTTCTAAGCGAATACTTACAATTAAAAAAGGGTATGCCCAMTAAAATCTAGCAAAAATCATTTATATTTTAACAACTGCAGTCTAAACAAAGAAAAAAATTATTTTATTACAACTTTTTGCGGTTAATTTACGTGTAGAAATNAATTTTAGCGTCGTTGAATGTATTTATTATATTTTTAAGAAATATTTGCTTCTTTTAAGATTATATCTTAGTTAAGAACTATAAAATTTCTAAAAAAGTGCTATATACCAAAAGCTATGAAACGTTTCCTTTCAAGTTTTAAAGCGTATAGTAACAAATAGAAAGTGTTAAGTCCGCTATAATCTGGCAAAAGATTAATTATATTGCCAAAACTGAAGTCTAAAAAAAAGAAAAAAATTTTATTACAACTTTTTTTGGTTACTTTACGTGTAGAGTTTTACTCTTTTTCATACAAACACGATTGTAGTCAACCTAACATTTATTCTGTTTAGTTCCTAATAGCACATTCTTACTGTCGACAAAAATTTTTTATTCGATTTAAAAAAAATTTTTGCTCCTTTCTGGACTAAATCGTTGTTAAATTTTATAAAATTTCTAAAAAAGTGCTTTTTTACAGAAGCTATGAAACGTTTTCTTTCAAGCTATAAAGCGTATACTTGCACAAAGAATTTGTCTAGTCCGAAAAGTGTTAGAACACATAATTTATATTTTAAAAACTGTAGTCAAAAAAGAAGAAAAAATCATATTTTTTAACTTTTTTGTTCACTTTACGTATCGAACTCTATTCTTTTTCGACAAACTTTGATTGTTGTGAACCTGAAATTCATTCTTTTTTGTTTCTAAAAGCACATCAGTCTATAATACTTTTTTAATATATTTAAGAAAAATTTTTTCTGTTTTTTGGATTAAATAATAGTTAAAAACTATTAGATATCTAAAGAAGTACTGAACAACAAAAGTTATAAAACATTTTCTTTCAAGTTTCTAAGCGAATACTTACAATTAAAAAAGGGTATGCCCAATAAAATCTAGCAAAAATCATTTATATTTTAACAACTGCAGTCTAAACAAAGAAAAAAATTATTTTATTACAACTTTTTGCGGTTAATTTACGTGTAGAAATCAATTCATTTTCGACGAATCTCGATTGAAGGCAAACGAACAACTATCTTGTTATATTCTAATAGAACATTTAAACCCTACTAAATATTTTTCAATACATTTAGGAAAAATTTTTGCTGCATACTGGATTGAATAATAGTTAAAACTACAAAAACTCTAAAAAAGTGTTGTTTAATAGAAGCTGTGAAACGATATCTTTCAAGCTTTAAAGCGTATAATTACAAATAAAAAGTTCTTAGTCCAAAAAGTTTTGGCAAACATCATATATATTTCRAACACTGCAGTARAAAAAAGAGTAAAAAACATTTGATTATAAATTTTTATGGTGACTATACGTGTAAAATTCTATTTTCTTTTGACTAAACTCGATTGTAGTCAACCTGACATTAATTCTTTTTAGTTTTTATTAGCACATTTTTAACGTCGCTAAAAAATTTTTAAAATATTTGAAACATATTTTCGCTTTTTTATAGATTTAACAGTAACCAGTGCTTTCAGATTTTTTAAAAAGTGCTATATAACAAGAGCTTAAAAACGTTTTCTTTCAAGTTTTTAAGCGTATACTAAAAAATAAAAAGTAATAAGACTGATAAAATTAAGCAAATATCATTTATATTTTAACCACTGCAGGTAAAAAAAAGAGAAAAAATCATTTTATTACAAATTTTTTTTGATACTTTACGGAGAGAATTCATTTCTTGTTCGACGAAATTCGATTGTAGTCAACCTGAAATACATTCTGTTTAGTTTTGAGTAGCAGATTTTTAATGTCGCTAAAAACTTTATACTACATTCAGAAGAAATTTTCGCCCTTTTCTGGATAAATTCGCAGCAAAATACAGTAAAAATTCTAACAAAGTTCTATTTAACAGAAGCTATGAATCGTTTTCTTTTTATCTTTAAAGCGTCTAATTACAAATAAAAAGGGTTAAGCCTAATAAGATTTAGATTATATCATTTATATTTGGACCACTGCAGTTAAAAAAAGAAAAAAAATCATCTTATTATAACATTCTTTGGCTACTTTACGTGTAGAATTTAATTATTTTTCGAAAAAATTCGATTGTAGTATATTTGACATCCATTCTGTTTTGTTTTTAGTTACACATTTTTACCGTCGCTTACAAAGTTTTAATATATTTAAAAAAAAATTTTTTTTACTTTGTAGATTAATTCTTAGGTAAATACTATAAAATTTTAAATAAGTGCTATTTTACAGAAGCTATAAAACGTTTTCTTTCAAGCTTTAAAGTAAGTACTTACAAAAAAAAATTTTAAGTCCAAGAAAATTT
>NW_014570490.1:14648-16121 GCF_001313835.1 Polistes canadensis
AAATTTCTAAGATAGTTCTATATAACAAAAGCTATAAAACGTTTTCTTTCTAGTTTTAGGCGTATGCTAATAATGAAAAGTGTTATGTATTGTGACGTTCCCGCAATTAAACGAACAATCCTACAAAAATTTGCCCTAATTTCAGCTAGTCCGTAAAGCCGGTACTCTGCAAGGGATCCTGGCTAGAAGAGACAGAACCCGTAAGTCTAAAGAAGAATGAAATGTACTTACCTTTTTTAAAGTATTAAGATGACCGCCGGATCGAATTGTGCAAAATCCTAACGGCTTCTGAATCGATTGTGTCGATCAAACGGTCGCAGGATTTTGGTGTATTATTAGTTATATCCGTTAGAATAATGTCACTTTTTTCACATGTAAAACCAATGTATATTGTTATAAAAATTACACAAATGATTACACAAAATAATGGAGAAGTCTATCTTCCTAGCTAACTAAATAAAAAGAGTATCTTRAAAAAGACTTCTCCTGTTTAACGTATAAAAGAGACAAATCTTTGAGAGTGTTCTTAGGCTGTCTTAGAGGAAAAAAGACCCTCAGGCACAAAACGTATTAGCATTTATTATTAAAAAGAGGTAATTATTATTAAGTTATTATTATTTCGAGGTTGCTGGTAGACTGTCGGCGAGGAGTCCAATAGCTCCCCACGTTAAGCTAAGTACGGCCGAGTGTGAGCTACCCTTACTCGCGTCAAAATGCCCCCTCAACTACCGACTATCAATAACTCGTGAGAAAGGTACGCGCTGACTTCTTAGTTTTGCACGTGCGAATAAATACTAGTTACCATCAAGTGCTTAATCGCTGCGTCAGCTAAGAATGGAATTTTCCTCGGAAAAATATCAGTTACTATCAAGCGCTAAACTGCTGCGTCAGCTGGGAATAGAATTTGCCTCAGAACAATATCAGTCACTATCAAGCAGCAATTCTTGGAAATGCACGTGCGTCTTATACCTGAGCTAAGAGATTTCTTTTTACTGCACGCGTGCCTTTATCACGAGCGTAAGAATTTATGTGCAAGATAACATTATTATTTTATATTAATGTTAATAATATTGAGAATTATTTTCTCTATCGATTTCTAATAATCGTCAAAAGTATTCTCGAATAAAGGTTAAGTTAAATGTTATTCGCTGCAATCATTTAAATAATAATTAATGCTAATAGTAATTGTTATATTAACCAAATGTTAATTAACAAACGTCAGTAGTGTAGGAGCGCAAAGTCGGTAATGTAAGTGCGCAAAGTCGGTATTACCGACTTGCGCTCATCAAAGGACCGGCTTACCGACTTCGGTTGTAGGTAATGCAGGTATTCCTATGAACGACAATCAACACATTTTTTTACTATTACCACATATTGTCAAAAATGGTAACCATTAATAGTCGGTAATAAGAGCGCTTAATACAAATAGAATTCACAGTGTATATAATGTAAGGTGAACTAATATAAGGAAAA
>NW_014570491.1:0-14127 GCF_001313835.1 Polistes canadensis
AAACTGCAATCGTGGAGGGAATTGCAGCTACTGACTAGCTATCTTAGTAGACGGAAGCGTATAACCCTGTAATCAGTGCAAATTTCGATAAAAGGGTAAGGTGCGTATATAGGGCCGATAACAGGCTGAATTTTATTGCGTTATCGTAATGGTTTGGAATTATGTTATATTATTTATTTATCTTACTTTGTGACCAAGTTTTTTTAATTTATTTGTTATTTTACCATTATTTGATTTGGGATGAACTTCGTGAATTACGATTTTGCAGCCCTTCTGATTCTTTTTTGATACGTGGGTCTTCAGTTTTTAGTCTTCAGGTTTTTGTTTTAGTATTACCTTTTTGAACTATGTGGTGTAGTGGTTTGTACTTTCACTTGAATATGTTTTTAAGTTGTTTTATTACATAGTTATTTTGTTCAACTATTTCATCTAGTAATTTAAACAGATTTCCGCGTCGATGTATATTGGTGGTGGATTAACTGCTTTTTCTTCCTCTACATTTCCTGTAGTATTTTAAGGCTTTGGTCACTCGTTAAGTATATCATAAGAGTAGCTTAGAGCTATTTCTTGAAGTTATTTTGTTGGTAATAATGCGTAAGTTATTTTGTTGTTTTATGGTTCACCGAACTTGCACTTTTTTGAACCCTGTAATTTGGTTGATTTAGCGGGCATCCAATTTGGCGAATCTTCCAAATCTGTATTGATCTTACTTTCCATAAACGAATTTCTTTTATCTATTTTGATTATTCTCTTTTCTGTACGAGCAAGGTTAGATGATTGTTTAGTTTCCATCGACGGTTGGCCTATTTCGGTATTAGCTTTTGTTCGAATAATGTTGCTGCTGCCGTTAATAATTATTTGAAGAGATTGGATGTTGTTAATTTCCACGGTCAAAGCTTTTTTGCCATAGGCTTAAACACGCATTTACCTGCGAGGGTGCACAGTGTTACCACACTAGGACACTGGTCACTTCAATAATGTAAATAATTGAAATATTCAATGATTTAAATAATTTAAATAACTTCAATATTACTATATGTAAAATTATCACATATTGAAATTTAATTAATTCATGTACATTAATTGATCTGTTTGTGATTCAATTGCCATGTAAGTTACAATAGGCCTAGGGTAGCTAAAATATGATACAAATAGTCTAGTAGAAACGTTATCTAAATATCGTGTAAATACAGCATTAATTGTAGAACCATGTCAGGTTGTTGGAACTGTTCTCTCCTTATTTTTTGAAAGATTTATATCTTTACGTAAAAAGTTGATGAGTTAATTAGAGTTTTCAGAGTTGAAATTAACATTAAAATCTCATCTTAAAATCATTGGTAGCTTATCCTCGCCCGTATCCATACATAGCGCTCCGGATGCTATGTATGATATTACTGCCCGTATAAAGAAATGAATAATATTTACAATTTTTTTATTTGGAAAAATATTAATTGCTATTAACCCAAAATTATTTTACCATCTTCCGTTGTACACTCTCTTATACAAAATTCACCTACTGATGACTTCGCAGAAATAGCTAAATCGGACTGTCTCATGTCGACATTAGGGATCAAAAGATTAGTTGTATCATTTGCATTTTGATAGATAGCAGCTTCTCCAGCTCGAACATTTGATCTTTTTTTTTGAATTATACAATTAAAATTTGGTATTCTAACAGACTCATATCATGCAACCAAGTTTTACTCAACATTAAAATTTCAGATTCTTATAAAATGGAATCAATCATATCCTTGTAGTGAGCTCGCAAACTTTGACAATTTAAAGTATACAGCGTCAAGCTTTTTCTTTGGTTCATAAAATGTTGTATGTCTTTATTAATTGTCAATAAGCGATTATTTAAGAGTCTCCTATATTTATTTTGAAAACTAATCACTGCAGTTGATGGTCTTCGGCCGTGATGAAAAGTATTATCATTGTCTTGTGTTTTAATGTATAAGCCCTCAATACTTGTTACGCGTATCAAAGCGACATAGACTTATGTCAATTGATGTTTTTTATTGTATTCATAAACAACTTCGGTATATGTGCTTCCTTGTGATTTGTGAATTGTCGTTGCAAAGGCACAAATTAGAGGTAAATGTGAACGCTTAACGTTAATTGTTTATTGTTGTTAAGGGGAAAAGTTTAAGATCTACGTTTGATCAGTACTGCTGTTTTTTTTAATCTGAATAGCAGCAAAATTTCCAGCAACTTTTTTTATGATTTTCTGGCAAATCTATAGCAAATTCGGAAACTCAAGCCACAAAACACTTACCTCTCTATCTTCATTGTGTTCAATGTGAGCTTGTTTACCTACAGCTCCATTTGATAAACCATCAGAAAAATCTATGTTTGTCGTTATCATGTAGATTACATCCTCCACAAATATAATTTCGTAAGGCAATCCTCCAGTATCAATTAATAACATTTTGTGCAGCTTTTGGCGAAAAAATCCATTTACTCTGCCGATGTACAACCAGAGAATACATCTTTCGCTATTGAAGTAATTTTGGCTTGCGCAAGATTTAAATTTTTATTGATTTATTATTTTACAGCTTTATTTGTATTTAATAATCGAATTCTATGCGGACATTTAGTTTCTGCTTCTTCAGTAGTTACAAAAAGTGATTCTAATAAAGCTAATTTAAAAATGCTAAGTTGTTCACCGCTTCCAATTCTAGTTAATATAGAAGAAAACTGTTGATTTGCTTGCCTCATTACTTGGTCCAATTCAACAAATTTTAATCCTCGTTATAAAATAGGTCAAACAATCCTTTGTTTTGGTTGTTTATATATTGAAGTAGCTCTAAGTAGAGGTAGTTGATGTAAATCTCCAATTAGAATAATATCTAAATCACCAAAATAAGTGTTGAAATTTCTAGTTATTTGCTTTAAACGTAAATCAGTTTGAGCAAGTAGTTCAGCACTAATCATACTGATTTCATCAATGATTAAGACCTTTACATATTTTAATAATGCTCTGTATTGATGAACTACTTCGATACTTAATAGAAGTAACTTTGACGGAGATATTTTTAAAGCGGTATGTATAATTGTTCTATCTGTAGCAACAGCAGATTTACCTATTGAAGCACAATCAATATAAGTGTTACAATATCCATCGTTATCAGTGTATCGGTTGTAAATCTCTCTAAAAATTTTTATGACGAAAGTTTTATCGTTTGCCATTCTCATCAACTCACAAGATTGAATATGAGGCATTGAGTTTTCTCGTCTTTTAACTATAGGACCAAGTTTGTTAAGTACAGCAAAGCAAAAATCGCTTTTTACATCGGAAATTGGATCGTTATATAAATTTTAAAATTGACTAGAATCAGACATTACATTAGCAGCATCTTGCGTTTCATTAACATCTTGAGTACCATCTTCTCGAAAAAAACTTCGACAAATTTTAATTGTTTTTTGTATATCCAAGATAGATTCAAATTCTTTGCGTCTAGTCAAGATTACATCATTATAATTGTTGTATATTACAATAAATTTCATTTCAGTGAGTATTTTTTCATTTTTATTTCGAAATGGACAATGTAAAGATACCATTTCATGTTTCTAATTATTCAAATCTTGTCCCATACCATAATTGTGATAACGAATAATTTGTGAGACTTTTCTTTTCGTGTACGTACTGTCGGGTTTAATGTTATAATTAGCAACAAGTTGAGCAAGTGTAACATTTTCCAAGCCCTGGTATCGGCGTTCATATTTATCAAACCAATTTTCCTTCCCAATATTTGAAGAATCTTCTTCAATACCTATCGCATCTAATTGTTTCTGTGTCTTTCTTATTCTTTAACGATCAATTAGCCACATAGTTGGAATGGTGGTAACAACAGTAGAACTTTTTGACATTGGCTCCCGCAGTGAATACCAAGCAGCCCCTTGACTAGAAATCTCTACACCGATTAGCATAAATTTATTAAAATGTATAGCACACGTAACTGCATCCTCGTTGATGAGTGTTGTTTTGTCAAGATAATGTAAGAGTTTAGCCAATTCTTAAGAAATATTTTCGCTGTTGTGTTTGAATCTATAAAGTTTTTGGAGAAGATCATTCAAACCAATTTCATCGGCACTTACAGAAAGGAGATAGTTTATTTAGCCAACTGTCTAATCATGGAAAAAATGTTTTTTTTACGATTCATCCAATACCACGTGGAATTTAGAATAGCTCTTAAAAACGCAAGGTTGGTTTCAATACAATTGTGAATGTATTGTTTGCTGCGACCGATGCTTTGATCGGTACTCCAGTGGTTTTTTATCATGAACGAAATTGCCGTCACGTGTGAATTGAGATTGTATATTTGATGGAAATAAGGATAGGCAAATAATTACAAAATAAGCCCAATATTTTTGAGCCCATTCAGTACTAAAATGTACACTTTTTATGGCTCATCAGGGTAAAGCCTTTCGACATAAAAACCCTGGTTGAAATGTATAAGATGAAACCGAACAAAAGAGCAGAATAATTCTGGCCACGTGTGGGACCGCCTTAGTCCTTTGTCACTTGCTGAACTTACATAATATAACGTTGCGCAAAAGAATATTTTTCTTCGATGTAGTTCTCGCAGGTCTCGTAGTAGAATCAGTTTTCCAATCAAGGTCAGAATGATGTATGACGCATAGCGCGAGAACGCACCAGGCTTTATAGAAAAAAGCGATGCAACGCCGGACCAATCACCGAAAAGCCAGATAACGCAGCTGTCGATACATACGATTAGCGTAATAAATGGGGTGGAAGAGCACGATCTTGAAGAAAAAAGGAGCTCTTACAAATGATCTTGGTGCTCCCTTGGTTTTACCACTAAAACTAAGATGCTTTTTTGTCACGCGTGTCTCACGCTTCGGCAGGGCCGTACACGCCCCGACCCTCGCCCTACTCACTCGTAGCGTAGGATACGCAACAGTTAGTGTTGCACGAATAAGAAATTTAACAAAAATTAAATTTGATGGTGAAAAGAATATGGCATTAGTAATTTCCAGATAACGAATAAAATTATTTAGTAGTAAGAACAACAACCAGTTTATAGAAAACTCAAATAGTTTATAATCATATTGTATCTGCGCTGCATGTGCAAAGCAATTTAAAATTTATAGTAGAATGTTAGTCGCGTCATGGATATTTTGGTGAATTGTTGACGAGTATCGTATATGCGAAAAATCAGTTATTTCTTTGACTAGTCACTAGAGAGCGAATATCATTTGCCGTTTATCACAAGTAAAATACTATATTTGATCTATATATAAGATTTAAGCAGAAGTAAAATTGAAGATCGTACTTCATGGGATCATCTCTGTAGTATATATTGAAAACTGCTTTTCGCAAAGCTGAGTCGATGTAACTACGATGATAGCAATAGTTCTCTTTTTTAAGCGGGGAAGGACCGATTCAGAATTTTAGTTTTAACGTTAAGATTTTTGTCACTGATTTTTGTTTACTCCTATTACTTAATAAAGGGAGATAGGAGAAGTGGAACTCTCTGAGTAGATTTTAAAAGAACATTTAAAACTAACCTTATATTTAATTATAATATTTTGTTTGGCAAGGATTTTAGAAGTGAAAACTTGTTTAGAGTTGTTTTGATTGAAAAGTTGACGAAACGAGAAAACGACACCGAAAAAAGAGCAAACATTTAAATTTATATGTCATCCACGAGAATATAATAAATTCCTACCAGAAGTATCGCGAATTCATTAAAATTGAAAGAAATTACAATTACTTTAAATGAGGATTTTAATRTGAATTTTTCATCGGATAAAGCACTTCTAGTAAAGGAGTTTCTAAATACCAAATTTAATTTGCAAATGCAAAGCATTAACACTTACTCGACAACAAAATCAAAAACAGTAATTAACGCTGTACTTAAAGATGTATTGATCCAATCCAATCTAAAGCATTTATCTCCAACTCAGGTTACCATAATATTTATATACTTTATTATTTAATAAATAATTAAATATATATAATAATCAATCAAAACATAAAAATAATATTATAATAATTAAATAAATAATTTTTTCTGATCAGTTATGGTGTAATCATTGTTGAAAAGTACGGATATATAGAAAAGTAAATAATTTTGTATGAGTATGAATCTTGCAAATTAATTTTAAATAGCTTATACTGACTAACGTAAAATAATTTAAGAAAAATTATAATTGAAAACAAATGCGTATTTATCGTATATAGAAGAATTTATAACACGTGCGTTTTTACCAATTTTTACAATTTTATTTTTAATATTAGTATTTTACATTTCAAATTTTTAAAAAATTTCTTTTCTAAATTTGTCTGCTGTCTGCAAAATTAAGACTCCTAATTTTCTATCCTTTTTATATTACTATTCTGATACTAAATGTGTTTATTTTATTTTTTAAATTTAATTATTTGTTATTTTGTTTTGCTACGCCATAGAAATAAAACTTCTTACGTTTGTACATAAATACACACATCTGTTTTTTTTATTTTCATTATATTTTAGAATTAAATATAAAAATTAATAATACAATATGTAAGTTACTCTATTAATGTTTTACCTATAGAAGAAAAAAATTATTAAAATAAGAAAGAGTTTAGTTTATTCAATAACATAAAAAACTTGAGCTTGTACTTTTGTACACACATAAGAAGTTATATTTCTTTAGCGTACCAAACCGAATATATGACCTTTATAACCTCAAAAATAACTTTAAAAATATAACTTCAAAAAAAAAGCAACATCAAAAACAACATAAAAATAAAAATATCAAAAAATTTAATACAATTGATATATAAAAAAGGTTTATATATTAAAATTATTAAGTAAAATTTATATTATTTATTAATACGTGAGGAAGAAGAAGGATTTATTTGAAATAAGAAATGTTGCTTTGTTCGTCGATTTCTTTCTAAATTCTTCGCCGGTTTTCTAAAACGTGCCGTCGAAGGCGTCCAGTGAAAAAATATGACGAGTGTCTTTGTTAATTGACCCAGCAGGGCGTGCTTCGCATCAGTTTAAAGAGTAGGGAAGCGCGATGACAACATTTAAATATTTTTAATATTCTCAATATTCTCAAAATGTTTCAGCCGCGTATTTCGAATATACGCTAAGAATCTATAATATTTACAAATGGTACATAAATCGTTATCACGTTGGTTGCTACACAAAATCTGAAGAAAATCCTCGTTATATAGTATCAAATAAATGTAAAATAAATGTAAATAACTTCAAAAACCTTCAAAAAATAAAGACCAACCAAATAAAATAAATAATTAGCAATAATTTTAGTTTTTGATGTGACATTTAAATTATTTACATTTGTACCGGTAATCACAGGCTGAGCCAAATGTTCGCATAGGTTATTAGAAGTTTACGGAATACATAAAATTTTATTCGCAGACAATTCATATCCTAGCAGCGAGGGTCGGGGCATGTACGGCCCTGCCGAAGCGTGAGACACGCGCGACAAAGAAGCATCATAGTTTAGCAGTAAAACCAAGCGAACACTAAGATCGTTTCTAAGATCTTCTTTTTTCTTCTAACACGCACTCTCCCGCCACATTTAATACGCCATTCATATGCATCGACAGCTGCCTTATTTGTCCTTTCGGTGATTGGTCCGGTGTTGCATCGCTTCTTTCTATAAAGCGTAGCGCGTTCTCGCGTTTAGGGGGTTTGGGCACTCATCATTTGGGCACTCGCCAGTCGGCATTTATTATTTATCATTCATCGCTCGAGATTCATCTAACTTGGAAAGTTAAGACTTGCGAGAACCACTTCGAGGAGAATTATTGTATTGCGCAATACTACATCATTTAAGTTCGGCCAGCGACAAGGGACAAAGGCAGGCGGTCCTGCACGTGGCCAGAATTATTCTGCTTTGTACGGATTCTCCTTCAACGTTCAACCAGGGTTTTTATGCCAAAAGGCTTTTCCCTGTCGAGCAAAATAAAGCGTACTTTTTAGTACTGACTGGGCTCAAATATATTTGTTATTGGTGGTTTATTCTCCTATCCTCCTTCCTATTAATAAACAATCTCGATATCACCCGTGAGGGCATTTTCGATTCACTGAACAATCCACTGGAGTACCGATTAAGGCATCGGTCGTAACAGGGACTGCTAGTTAAAAATTTATAAAACTTAAAAAACAAAAAACCAGGGTATTATCTGATACAACAAAAGCAGCATTTGACAAGATTAGCTTTATAATGCCCCTTTTCATAAAAGTCTTAGTCCCTACTGTCGAAATACTCTAGTAATCAACTTTTGCAATCTTCTCTTGATGTCAATTTCTTATCAATAAGGAAGTGTTGCAATGCAAAAAAAACATGGTAATCGTTTGTTGCCTGGTCTGGACTATATTGTGGATGCATCGAAACTTTCCCACCATGCTCTTAATTTTCTGACGAATCACTACAGACGTGTGTGGCCTAGCGTTGTCGTAAGAAATACAACACCTTACCTGTGGGTAATTTTGGACGTTTCTGGTAAATCGATAGCTTCAAACGGTCCAGTTATTGACAGTAGAGATCCGAATTTTTACGGATCCCATTTTTTCCTTATCTTTTTTTTTTATTTTTTTTATTTTTTTTTGCTCGTAATTAGCTGTTACAGTATCGTGTAGATTCTTAGCATACATTCAAAATGCGCCACTAAGATTCTTGCAGAATGTCAATGTGCTAATATTTACGCTTTTCTATTTTTTGTTACCAAGTTAAACCGTTTCTTAACTTGTCCTGCTAGGCCCGATAATGTGACGTCACGCTATATAACTTCTAGAAAATTATTTTTTCCCTTAGCGATGCTTAATCTTTCTTAATTTTTCCATACCAAAAACCGCCTCCCTATTTCTTGCCCATGTGCGACCTATTTGTTTTCTACGGCGGTGCATGCGCATTCCAAAAGTTCGACCTGGGCGAAATATAATAATCACGTCCGTTGGCCGTTAGAATAAGACGGGCAGTTGTACGGTTATCAAACTGTAATCCCATTAGCAGAAAACAAATATTCTTAGAAAGAAATGAAGAAAGAATCCGTAGCCGCCAGAGCGACCTTGATAGATATAAAAACGTATTAATTACTGCTACTGCGCGATGACGCGAGTGCAGTCTTCGCCGGTGCAACTTCCTGGAATGCTCGTGGGACCGTTTAGGTCAGCGGAATGCGCCCGTGGGAATAGACGCTTACAAACCCCCACCAGGTCGAATATTAACCTATATAGAGAGCCACACTTAGGCCCTCGCGAGTCTCAGTGAAATTTTCAATTAATGAACTTTAGTTTTCCGAATTTTTCTGGTCTAGAGTCTGTGTTGTGTCTTAGTCTTTGTCTTCGTCTTATACTTTATCAGTCTCAGTCTTGGTTTTTGCATTTCTCCGGATCTTTTATTATAACGAATTTGAAAGTCTTAGATTGTTCCTGGTCAATCTTCGTTTGTTGTATCTGAGTGTGAATATTCTGTATCAACCATTAAGCGTGAATTGGTGTTTATTTAATCTTAAGAAAGAAATTGAGTTGTTGTGTTTTGTGAGTGTTTCTACATGTCACGGGAAAGCGCCTATATTCCAACCGATCCAAAAGAAAGAAAAATCTTCATCAATACCCTAATAAGAGAACAAGCACGAAAAGTAAGCTTTCTGTTGGATAAGAGAATTTACTGTTAAGCAACGACGAACCTGTAAGTACATGTTTCCAAATATTAAACTGTTTTGTGAACCAAAGCAACGGTGAACGGACTTTAACCACCTCACTTGGGAATCCTCCAAATTTCTCCTCATTCCTCCTAATAATTATTTATATTCAAATATTGTTTGCTATTTTTATTGATGTTTAATTATTCGGAAAAACGTACCTGCCTGCTCCTAGCTATACTCGGTGCAAGCAAAGTGGCAAAGAAAGACTTTAGTTAGATAAATCGAACATATTGCGTTTCCGGACGTAACAATAACAAAAACGCACTTCTTATTGTTCCAACGGACGTCCAAAAGGACAGATCATAAGCGACAAGAAAACGATGCAATGAAGCGAAGCAAGTATGAGGTAAAATAGGCGAATTATAACATTCCATATACTTCCATTAGCAAGTGAGAAGTGAAGTAAGCGAAGTATAAGAACTTCTTATACTTTCACATAAGAGAGAAGGGCGAGATACTAGAGTAACCTTCGGTTGGGCAGAATTTGTTATAGTATCACCGCTAAGCAATAAGTGAGCGAAAGATGAAAATTCTATTCATTATTATTGTTGTTGCGACCGATGCCTTAATCGGTACTCCAGTGGATTGTAGTGAATCGAAAAATGCCCTCACGGGTGATATCGAGATTGTTTATTAATAGGAAGGAGGATAGGAAAATAAAACACCAATAACAAATATATTTGAGCCCAGTCAGTACGAAAAAGTACGCTTTATTTGGCTCGTCAGGGAAAAGCCTTTCGGCATAAAAACCCTGGTGGAAAGGTTGAAGAAGAATCCGTACAAATCAGGATAATTCTGGCCACGTGCAGGACCGCCTTTGTCCCTTGTCGCTGGCCGAACTTAAATGATGTAGTATTGCACAATACAATAATTCTCCTCGAAGTAGTTCTCGCAAGTCTCAGCTTTCTAAGTTAGATGAATCTCGAGCGATGAATCACGAGTGATGATAGCCGCAAGAACGCGCTGGGCTTTATACAAAAACGCGATGCAATGCTGGACCAATCACCGGAAAGGATAACGCGGCTGTCGATACATGTGATTAGCGTTATAAATGTGGTGGGAGAATGCGAGCTAGAAGAAAAAAGAAGCCCTTACAAACATTTTGGCGCTACCGTAGTTACCACTAAACAAAGATACTGCTTTGTCGCGCGTGTCTCACGCCTTGGCAGGGCCGTACACGCCCCGGCGCTTCGCCCTATCTACTCGTCGCGTAGGATACGCAACATTTATATTTAAATTAACAACCAAAGATTTTAGACCCAAATACTTTTCTCTCTCCCTGGCGAGTAAATAAAATATTATATTCTTTACTGTCTCAATTACGTTTTATATTTCCTAGTTTAATTAAATTTCTAATTTTCATCAAAATGTTCTTATTACAATTACGACAGGACTCCATGTTTGAGGTATCTGTCTATTATACATCTTAAAAGTAAGAATATAATTTATTCTTAACCATATATACTACAAAAAGTATTTTCTAAGCATAATATTAGTCTGCTTAGAAACGTTATGAAACAGTGAGCTCTAAACATTCGTATCTTTTACATGGCTTTCAAAATATCTATACATTACTGTTATGAATGTTAAATGTTGGAAAAAGTTAAGTTTATCTATATAACTTTATTCTATTTTTAAAAACTTTATGCTATACTTACTCTACAGCCTATACACATTTGTAATTTTTAGATTTATTTGAAAGTAAATATATATCTGTATATTGTATCTTGTAATTTCAGTTTTCTAACTAAACATACAAATATTAAAATAACATTAAAATATAAAATTTTAAGCTTTTTTCTAAATTTTTATGTATAAGAAGAAAATCAAAAAAATATATATACATGTAAGGATACAGAATATCTTAGAAGTGTTACCATATAGAAGTTAAAACCATAGTGTTTAAGTTTTCTACAAAAGAATGCATGTGTGATGGTATGAATGTGTGCGAGATTGTAGTGATGAACGAAGAAGAAAGAAAGCGTTTCCTGTAGATATGTTTTGTTTAAATAGTAAGACTACACCGTCTGGGCATGTCGCCTTTGTGCAGCTCCATCGAGATCTCTCGAACGTTCTCGCTCCGGAAGTACGAAAGTGATCCGTTGTTTATGAGGGAGAATTATTAGTCTAGTCAATAAGAGGAAAATGAAAGACGTTCAGGTGGACCTATACTACAGTTTGATACAATGATAATTCGACGTCGCTGAATCGAATGGTGCTAATTTTTTTGCGATACAATGTTGCGTTTACGAGAAAAAGGGTAAAAAAGAGTAAAAAATGACCGTATCTTAGAATCTAGGCATTTAATCGAAAAAAGTTTCAAACAAAAGTTGTAGAGAATTAAAGAATACATAAAAAATATTCTAAAGTGTATTTTCGTATTTACAAAAATAAGCGAGAAATATTGGTAAAATTGATTTTAGGAGTAGGGGACAAGCCACACCTCTTCGTTGGTCTTTACACGCGAGCGAGCTAGTGTGCGTTATCTTGGGGTCCCTGTTCTTACGACATAGGTGAATTGATGTAATGTTGTTTACACCCCTCTGACATAAGTGTACCGATAGGTATTTTTTGACTTTCTTCGAGTCTAGGTGTYGGGAATGTTCTCTTGAGCACCACTTGATAGCAAAGGCAGTCTTTGAATTTCGCAGTGTAAGGGTCGCTATATAGGAGAAAAGTTGGTGAAGTCTYTATGGATTTCTTGCATTCGACCACTGCTTGTAAACATGAACATTTTACACACTGATAGCTACGAATGCAGTATTTCTGGTTGTGATTGTATGTTTGTCATCTTTTACATTGTACTTTTCTGTCTTCTATAGAGTTGGTTCAATTATAAAAATAGAATTCTTTAGTCGATTAATATTTTAAATAAATTTGCTGTTTGATTTTWTTTTAAGTGATTATAGAACATAAATAGTGGGCTATGCTTAACTCTGTGTCTAATATCGCGCATGTTTAACACTTTATATCTGAGCTATTAAATTTGGACTTTAAGGACATCGGAATGAAAAGAGTGATGTATGTACGTTTTGCGAAACAAGAAAAAACGACTCTTTCTGTTTCAATTGTAATATATCAGAACTAGCTTCGGATGACTTTTACATTTCTGTTTTTCTTCTATAGGACTCAGGTTCGGCTAAAAGGGCACGAACAAGGTTATAATTGACTTTAAGTTCATAGTTTTCTTTTTTTACTACTTCGTTCAAACACCCTGAAAATGATTAAATGACAATCACGTCGTTTACATATATTGGCAGAGGTGGTGAAAACTTTGTAATCCGTTGATCTTCTGGCATCTATACTAGGCGATATGCGAATGGTTCATTTTTATTTACCTGACCAAATAAAAAGATATTAAATGTAATGGCTTACTCTATCTTATTAGCACTCAATATGTACAATGTAAACAAGATAATACTAAGAGCTCACTTTTTAACGTCTTCATAYAACAGAAACTAGAACGCAAATGATAGCGGACAACAGCACTAAACTTTTATCTGACTCTGATAAAAATATGCAGCTAGTTTTTACTCTTATTCCGATTCAATAATTGTCAAAAGTTATTAATTTAGAAACTAGTAAACTAATGGCAAAAATGCTCGGAAACTTTGTTTTAACTCTCCCAAAAAAATAAACTTATCGTCGCTTGCAGCTCTAATTAGTTGGTCAGAAATTAAGCGAGATTACGTTGCGTTTTGGGGACAAGAGGCGGATCTACTTTGTGAACTGAGAAACAAAAAACAAGGCAATGGGTTCGTAATAAAATTGTAGTACTTTTAGTTAGATACTTGCTGTTGTTTATTTTCAGATACTATTTTAATATTAAGTTTACCTTTCGTATTCATTAGTATTACGCATTACGAAGCCAGGCGATGTTTAAGCTTATTTCAAATGGTCGATCATACAAAATTCCTTGACGAGAATAAATTTTCATAGAAATATGTTTATTCAATCATCGTCACAAGTGCAAGTTTCTTCATTGATTTAAAATTATATTGTATGTATTCCCATACGGAGGCTAGGATCACTACTGTACATAATACATTAGTTTGGATAAAAGATAGTAGGTGTGTCTAATAATTCGTACTTTGATAATGTCTCCTTGTTATACGTCAATAAACAATTGTTTAATATTATTTTGGATCCAAATTATTGTGAAATAATTAGTAAAATATATAAATTGTATCAAAAGGAGGGAAACATAAGACAATTTTTAATAGCTACGCTTTGGCTATCAGTGAACAAAACAATGATATCGCTGAAAAGTACAATAGAATGAAGCACAGATTATTTTGCAAATCATGAAACAAGACATCTAAGTATTAATCAATAATTTTAGGGATTGCTAATTAAAAAATTTATAAAACTTAAAGAGCAAAAAACCAGGCTATTATCTGATACAACAAAAGCAGCATTTTTTTTTTTTTTTTTTT
>NW_014570492.1:0-1133 GCF_001313835.1 Polistes canadensis
AAATGCTATATAACAGAAGCTGTAAAACGTTTTCTTTCATGTTTTAAAGCGTATTCTAACAAATAAAAAGTGTTACTTTCAATAAAATCCAGCAAATAACATTTATATTTTAACAACTGCAGTCCAAAAAAGGGCAAAAAATCATTTTATTACAAAATTTTTTGGTTACTTTACGTGAAGTACTCATTTATTTTCAACGTAAGTCGATTGTAATAAACCTGACATCTATTCCCTTTTGTTTCTAGTAGAACATTTTAACCTTCGCTAAAAATTTTTAAATATATTTTAAAACAAATTTGTGCTTCTTTCATAATAAAACCGTAGTTCTAAACTATTAGATACATAAAGAAATGCTATAAAACAAAAGCTGTAAAACATTTTCTTTTAAGTTTCAAGCGTATTCTAATAAGTAAAAAGTGCTATGTCTAATAAAATCCAGCAAATAACATTTATATTTCAACAACTGCCGTCCAAAAAAAGGATAAAAATTATGTTATTACAAAATTTTTTGGTTAATTTACGTAAAGAATCCATTTCTTTTTTAGCGAAACTCGATTGTGGTAAACATGACATTTAATCTGTTTTGTTTCTGGTAGCATATTTTAAACGTCGCTAAAAATGTTTAAATACTTTTAGAAAGAAATTTTCGCTACTTTCTAAATTAAACCGTAGTTCAAAACTATTTGATACATACAGAAATGCTATAAAACAAAAGCTGTAAAACATTTTCTTACAAGTTTTCAAGCGTATACTAATAAGTAAAAAGAGTTAAGTCTAATGAAATCTAGCAAATAACATTAATATTTCAACAACTGCAATCCAAAAAAAGGAAAAAAATCATTTTATTACGAAATTTTTTGGTTACTTTCCTTGAAGAACTAAATTCTTTTTTAACGAAACTCGATTGAAGTAAACCTGACGCCCCTTGTGTTTTGTTTCTAGTAGCACATTTTTACCGTTGCTAAAAATGCTTTAATTTTTTAAAAGTAATTTTCGCTACATTCTGGATAAAGTTATACCTAAAAATTGTAAAAAAATCTAAAAAAGTGCTTCTTAATAGACGCTATGAAACGTTCTCTTTCAAGATTTATAGCCTATAGGTAAAAATAAAAAGTGTTATTTCCAATAAATTC
>NW_014570492.1:3565-7466 GCF_001313835.1 Polistes canadensis
TAAAGCGCATACAAAGAAATAAAAAGTGTTACGTTCAATAAAATCCAGCAAATGACAATTATATTTCAACAACTGCAGTCCAAAAAAAGGAAAAAAATCCTTCTATTACAACATTTTTAAATTACTTTACGTAAAGAATCCAATACTTTTTCAACGAAACTCGATTGTAGAAAACCTGACATTCATTCTGTCTTGTTTCCAATTGCACATTTTTACATTCACAAA
This sequence comes from Polistes canadensis, assembly GCF_001313835.1. Lineage (NCBI taxonomy): Eukaryota > Metazoa > Arthropoda > Insecta > Hymenoptera > Vespidae > Polistes > Polistes canadensis. The sequence continues at coordinate 3,791 of NW_014570492.1, forward strand.
AAAGCTTTAATATATTTTAAAAGAAATTTATGCTTATTTCTAAATAAAACCGTAGTTCAAAACTATTAGATACATAAAGAGATGCTATATGACAGAAGCTGTAAAACGTTTTCTTTCATGTTTTAAAGCTTATTCTAACAAACAAAAAGTGTTACGTTCGATAAAAACCAGCAAATATCATTTATATTTTAACAACCGCAGGCAAAAAAAAGGAAAGAAATCATTTTATTACAACATTATTAAGTAACTTTACGTGAAGAATCCAATTTTTTTTCAACGAAACTCGATTGTAGTAAACTGTACATTTAATCTATTTTGTTTCTAGTAGCACATTTTAACCGTCGCTAAAAATGTTTAAATATATTTAAAAAGAAATTTTTGCGCCTTCCGAAAACAATCGTAGTTCAAAACTAGCAAATACATAAAGAAATGCTATAAAAAAAGCTGTAAAACGTTTCCTTTCAAGTTTTAAAGCGTAAATTATCTAATAAAAAGTGTTACGTTCAACAAAATCCAGCAAATAACATTTATATTTCAACAACTGCAGTCCAAAAAAAGTGAAACAATCATTCTATTACAACATTTTTTGGTTACTTTACGTAAAGAACTCAATTATTTTCAACGAAAGTCGATTGTTATAAACCTGACATCTATTCCCTTTTGTTTCTAGTAGCACAATTTAACTGTCGCTAAAAATGTTTTAATATATTTTAAAAGAAATTTTTGCTACTTTCTGAATTAAACCGTGGTTCAAAACTATTAGATATATAAAGAATTGCTATATAACAGAAGCTGCAAAACGTTTTCTTTTATGTTTTAAAGCGTATTCTAACAAATAAAAAGTGTCACGGTCAATAAAAACTAGCAAATATCATTTATATTTCAACAACCTCAGGCCAAAAAAAGGTAAGAAATCATTTTATTACAACATTTTTAAGTAACTTTACGTGAAGAATCCAAGTTTTTTTCAACGAAAATCGATTGTAGTAAACTTGACATTTAATCTGTTTTGTTTTTGGTAGCACATTTTATCCGTCGCTAAAAATGTTTTATTATATTTAGAAAGAAAGTTTAGCTACTTTTTGAATTAAACCGTAGTTCAAAACTATTAGATACATAAAGAAATGCTATATAAATAAAGCTGTGAAACGTATTCGTTCAAGTTGTAAAGCGCAGACTAACATATAAAAAGTGTAACGTTCAATAAAATCAAGCAAATAACATTTATATTTTACCAACTGCAGTCCAAGAAACGGCAAAAATCATTTTATTACAAAATTTTTTGGTTTCTTTACGTGAAGTACTCAATTATTTTCAACGTAAGTCGATTGTAATAAACCTGACATCTATTCCCTTTTGTTTCTAGTAGAACATTTTAACCGTCGCAAAAATTTTTAAATATATTTTAAAACAGATTTGTGCTTCTTTCTGAATAAAACCGTAGTTCTAAACTATTAGATACATAAAGAAATGATATAAAACAAAAGCTGTAAAACATTTTCTTTTAAGTTTCAAGCGTATTCTAAAAAGTAAAAAGTGTTATGTCTAATAAAATACAGCAAATAACATTCATATTTCAACAACTGCAAACCAAAAAAAGGAAAAAAATTATTTTATTACAACATTTTTTTGTTAATTTACGTAAAGAATCCAATTCTTTTTCAGCGAAACTCGATTGTGGTAAACATGACATTTAATCTGTTTTGTTTCTAGTAGCATATTTTAACCGTCGCTGAAAATGTTTAAATACTTTTAGAAAGAAATTTTTGCTACTTTCTAAATTAAACCGTTTTTTAAAACTATTTGATACATACAGAAATGCTATAAAACAAAAGCTGTAAAACATTTTCTTACAAGTTTTCAAGCGTATACTAATAAGTAAAAAGTGTTAAGTCCAATGAAATCTAGCAAATAACATTAATATTTTAACAACTGCAGTCCAAAAAAAGGAAAAAAATTATTTTATTACAATATTTTCAAGATACATTACGTGAAGAATCCAAATCTTGTTCAACGAAACTCGATTGTAGTAAACCTGACATNGAAATTTTTGCTACTTTTTGAATTAAACGGTGGTTCAAAACTATTAGATACATAAAGAAATGCTATATAACAGAAGCTGTAAAACATTTTCTTTCAAGTTTTCAAGCGTATACTAATAAGTAAAAAGTGTTGAGTTCAATAAAATCCAGCAAATAACATTAATATTTTAACAACTACAGTCTAAAAAAAGGAAAAAAATCATTTTATTACAACATTTTTTGGTTAATTTACGTAAAGAATCCAATTCTTTTTCAGCGAAACTCGATTGTGATAATGATGACATTTAATCTGTTTTGTTTCTAGTAGCATATTTTACCCGTCGCTAAAAATTTTTAAATACTTTTAGAAAGAAATTTTTGCTACTTTCTAAATTAAACCGTAGTTCTAAACTATTTGATACATACAAAAATGCTATAAAACAAAAGCTGTAAAACATTTTCTTACAAGTTTTTAGGCGTATACTAATAACTAAAAAGTGTTAAGTCCAATGAAATCTAGCAAATAACATTAATATTTTAACAACTGCAGTCCAAAAAAAGTAAAAAAATCATTTCATTACAACATTTTTTGATACTTTACTTGAAGAACTAAATTCTTTTTTAACGAAAGTCGATTGTAATAAACCCGACATACATACTCTTTTGTTTGTAGTAGCACATTTAAACCGTCGTTAAAAATGTTTTAATATATGCAGATAGAAATTTTTGCTACTTTCTAAAATAAACCGTAATTCCAAACTATTAGATACATAAAGAAATGCTATATAACAAAAGCTGTAAAACGTTTTTTTTTTCAATTTATAAAGCGCATACAAAGAAATAAAAAGTGTTACGTTCAATAAAATCCAGCAAATGACAATTATATTTTAACAACTGCAGTCCAAAAAAAGGAAAAAAATCATTCTATTACAACATTTTTAAATTACTTTACGTAAAGAATGTAATACTTTTTCAACGAAACTCGATTGTAGAAACCTGACATTCATTCTGTCTTGTTTCTAATAGCACATTTTTACATTCACAAAAAAGCTTTAATATATTTTAAAAGAAATTTAGGCTTCTTTTTAAATAAAACCGTAGTTCAAAACTATTAGATACATAAAGAAATGCTATATGACAGAAGCTGTAAAACGTTTTCTTTCATGTTTTAAAGCGTATTCTAACAAACAAAAAGTGTAACGTTCAATAAAAACCAGCAAATATCATTTATATTTTAACAACCGCAGGCAAAAAAAAGGAAAGAAATACTTTTATTACAACATTATTAAGTAACTTTACGTGAAGAATCCAATTTTTTTATAACAAAACTCGATTGTCATAAACTTGACATTTAATCTGTTTTGTTTCTAGTAGCACATTTTTACTGTCGCTAAAAATGTTTAAATATATTTAGAAAGAAATTTTTGCGCCTTCTGAGAACAATCGTAGTTCAAAACTAGCAAATACATAAAGAAATGCTATATAAAAAAAGCTGTAAAACGTTTCCTTTCAAGTTTTAAAGCGTAAACTAACTAAAAAAAAGTGTTACGTTCAATAAAATCCAGCAAATAACATTTATATTTCAACAACTGCAGTCCAAAAAAAGGGAAACAATCATTCTATTACAACATTTTTTGGTTACTTTACGTGAAGAA
>NW_014570492.1:10028-12182 GCF_001313835.1 Polistes canadensis
CAACGAAACTCGATTGTAGTAAGCCTAACATTTACCCTTTTTTGTTTCTAGTAGCACATTTAACCGTTGCTAAAAATTTTTTAATATATTTAAGAAAAATATTCGCTGCTTTCCAGATTAAATAACAGTACAAACTACCAGATATCTAAAGAAATGCTTTACAACAGAAGCTATAAAACGTTTTCTTTCAAGTTTTAAAGCGTATACTAACAGATGAAAAGTGTTAGCTCCAATAAAATCTAGCAAATACTATTTGTATGTAAACAACTGCAGTCCGAAAAAAATAAAAAAATCCTTTGATTACAACTTTTTCTAGTTACATTACCTAAAGAGTTTAATTCTTTTTCAACGAAACTCGGTTGAAGTAAAACTGACGTCCAGTCTGTTCTTTTTCTATTAGCACAATTTTAATGTTGCTAAAAATTTGTTAATATATTTAAAAAGAAATTTTCGCTACTTTCTGGATTAGATCGTAGTTTAAATTAAAAAAAAATTAAAAAAGTGCTATTTAACAGACTCTATAAAACGTTTTCTTTTAAGCTTTAAAGCGTATCCTGACAAATAAAAAGTGTTATGTCCCAAAAAATCTAGCAAATATTATTTACTTTTTAATAATTGCAGGTAAAGAGAAGAAAAAAAATCATCTTATTAATACTTTTTTTGGTTACTTTATGTGTAGAATTCAATTTTCTTTCAACGAAACTCGATTGTGTTCAACCTGACATCTTTTCCGTCTTTTTTCTAATAGCACATTTTACCGTCGCTAAATATATTTCAATATATTGTTACGACCCTGTTTTGAGCCGTCCCTGGAAAAAGGACGTAAAGGCCGAGAGAGGGTTAGATTAGGTGTGAGTTTGCGTTATTCAACGGGGGAGGTTTTTTTTGCCGTGGAAAAGGTAAAGGCGAAGGTGTTGTTAGGGCAATTTTCGGAGGTGTTGTTTTGAGTTGTTACGAAGATCAGTGGTGATTGCATTTTGGGGAGGGATTTCCTGTTTAAGTTCGATTTAGTCGGGAAATTTCGGAAATTAATTTCAGTAAATGAATGCCCCGTGTCAAGGATTGGGGAGGGGACCAGCGAGGTGCTTGATCGCATTTTGGAGGAGATTTCCAGTAATCTCACAGAAGAGCAGAGGAACCGATTTGCCGAATTTCTCCGGTCCAATGCGAGGGAGTTTGAGGAAGATGCGGAAGCCGGGAGCTGCGATGTCGTGGAGCATGCGATAGTGTTGACAAACAGCGTCCTGATTAAGCCGGCACCGCTGAGGATTCCACTTCATCAGCTGGAAGAGGTAGACAAAATCATCGAGGAGATGAAGACGCGAGGGGTGATAGAGGAATCAGACAGCCTGTGGGTGTCGCCAGCGGTGCTCGTCCGAAAGAAGGATGGAACACTGAGATTCTGCGTGGACTACAGGAAGCTCAATAAAGTCACGAGGAAGGACTTCTAACCACTGCCACGGATAGGTGATCTATTAGATCGCTTAGCAGGCATGGTTTAGTTTACGACTCTGGACTTGAAGAGTGGCTACTGGCAGGTGAAGATGCGCCTAGAAGATAAGAGTAAGACGGTATTTTCAGTAGGAGGAGGATTGTGGCAGTTCAGGGTCATGCCTTTTGGGTTATGCAACGCCCCAGCGACGTTCAAACGACTGATGGAGAGGGTTTGAAAGGGATTATAAGGTTAAAGCTGCCTAGTTTATCTCGATGACGTAATAATTTTCGGGCGCACGTTCGAGGGGATGTTACTCAATCTAGGCAAAGTTTTTGAGTTGCTCCGTTCAGCTGGGCTGAGGATCAATCCGAAGAAGTGTAAATTCTTCGAGAGGGAAGTAAAGTACTTGGGCTATGTCATCTCCGAGGGAGGTCTCTTTACGGATCCAGAGAAGATCAGGACGGTGGTAGAGTAACCGGTTCCCCGGAATAAGACTCAATTGAGGAGCTTCCTTGGACTATGTTCCTACTACAGAAAGTTCGTGAGGGGTTTCACGCTGATTGCTAGACCCCTGTATGTGCTGACGGAGAAGGAAACGAAGTTTTCCTGGGGTTCAGAGAGCCAGAGGTCGTTTTGAAGAATTTAAGAGGGCCCTGGTAACTCCTCCGATTCTGACTTTTCCGTGGAGGGGAAAAGGTTTTTCCTGGATACAGATGCGT
>NW_014570492.1:13937-15156 GCF_001313835.1 Polistes canadensis
AGTGATTGAAAGGGGCCTTATTTTATTTTTAAAAATATTATTGATTTATTTATTTGTGTCGGCAGGTCTGGTAGGGGTAAGAAGCGCGTGGTACACGCGGATCGTCTTGCTCCTTTTACAGAGAGGGGGAAAGAGAGTAAGGGGAGACGACTAGAGTAGCGTAGGTTTACTTTCAGGGGAAATTATTTTATTTTAAATTGTTAAATTCAGGAAGCTTTCTGCCATACATGTTTACCGTTTAGGATTTGAATGAAGGTTCCATATGGAGCTCTGAAGGAAGACGTGGTTTTCTGAAGGAAGGCGTTCAGTCCCGAAGGAATGCGAACTACTCTAAGGGAGGAGACCTGTCCTACGGAAGGCGTGCTGTCCTGAAGAAGGAGTGAGGCTTTGGAGGCGTGGGGATGTCGACCTTAAGAAGGATGCGGAAAAGATGCTGGCAGGCGCGTCGGTCTCGTAGAGGTTTTTACGTCATGGTTTTCCCTCTAGGCGGAGCATGCTGATGCTCCGGGTGAATACCAGGTCAAAGTACCGCGAAGAAATGGCCATGGCGGAACATCACATCTCTGAGCAAAAGTTGGGGCGCAGTTTTCAGGACGACAAATTCGAAGAGGGGGAGTAGTGTTACGATCCTGTTTTGAGCCGTCCTGGAAAAAGGCCGTTTTCAGGGAGATCTTGACAGGAGCTCAAAAAGATCAGACGTGATAAATTACGGAAAATTGTAAAAAACCCCTGAACGGTTGTTAGAGTTCCATAAATAAAGTTCTTTGTTAATCTTTTGTAATTTGAGTTTGRGCGGGAGTGTTACTTCTCCGAGAAGCATTACAATATTTAAAAAAAGTTTCGCTGCTTTCTAGATTACATAAAAGTAAAAACTATCGGATATCTAAAGAAATGCTATATAACAAAAGCTATAAAACTTTTTCTTTCAAGTTCTAAAGCGTATACTATCAAATGAAAAGTGTTAGGTTCATTAAAATCTAGCAAATAACATTTACATGTTTACAACTGCAGTCTATAAAAAGGGAAAAAAAACATTAAATTACAACTTTTTCTAGTTACTTCACATAAAGAATTTATTTCTTTTTCAACGAAACTCGATTGAAGTAAAACTGACGTCCACACAGTTCTTTATCTAGTAGCACAATGTTACCGTTACTAAAAATGTTTTAATATATTTAAGTAAAATATTTGCTGCGTTCTAGATTAAATAATAGTAAAA
>NW_014570493.1:0-1581 GCF_001313835.1 Polistes canadensis
TATTACAACATTTTTTGGTTACTTTACGTAAAGAACTTAATTCTTTTTAAACATAACTCGATTGTAGTTAACCTGATATCCTTATTGTCTTGTTTCTAATAGCACATTTTTAACTTCACAAAAAAGATTTAATATATTTTAATAAGAAATTTTTGCTACTTTCTAAAATAAACTGTTGTTTAAAACTAGCAGATACATAAAGAAATGCTATATAACAAAATCTGTAAAACGTTTTCTTCAAGTTTTTAAGCGTATACTAACAAATAGAAAGTGTTACGTTGAATAAAATCTAGAAAATAACATTTTTATTTCGACAACAGCAGTCCAAAAAAAGGAAAAAAATCGTTCCATTACAACATTTTTTGGTTACTTTACGTGAAGGATTCAATTCTTTTTCAACGAAACTCGATTGTAGTAAACCTGACATTAATTCTGTCTTCTTTCTAATAGCACGTTTTTACCTACTCAAAAAAGATTTAATATATCTAAAAAGAAATTTTTGCTACTTTATGAATTAAACCGTGGTTCAAAACTAGAAGATACATATAGAAATGCTTTATAAAAAAAGCTGTTAAACGTTTTCTTTCAAGTTTTAAAGAGTATACTGAGAAATAAAAAGTGTTACGTTCATTAAAATCCAGCAATTTACATTTATATTTCAACAACTGCAGTCCAAAAAGAGGAAAAAAATCACTTTAATACAAACTTATTTTGGTTACTTTACGTGAAGAACTCAATTCTTTTTCAACAAAACTCGATTGAAGTAAACCTGACATCCTTATTGTCTTGTTTCTAATAGCACATTTTTACCTTCACAAAAAATATTTAATATATTTCAATAAGAAATTTTTGCTACTTTCTGAAATAAATTGATTTTTAAAACGAGCAGATACATTAAGAAATGCTATATAACAAAAGCTGTAAAACGTTATTTTAAAGTTTTAAAGCGCGTACTAACAAATAAAAAGTTTTATGTCCAATAAAATCCAGCAAACACCATTTATATTTCCACTACTGTAGTCCAAAAAAAAGGAAAAAATCGTTTTATTACCACATTCTTTGGTTACTTTACGTGAAGAACTCAATTCTTTTTCAACGAAACTCGATTGTAGTAATCCTGACATCCATTCTGTCTTGTTTCTAATAGCACGTTTTTTCCTTCTTTAAAAAGATGTAATATATCTGAAAAGAAATTTTTGCTACTTTCTGAATTAAACCGTGGTTCAAAACTAAAAGATACATAAAAAAATGCTATTTAAAAAAAGCTGTTAAACGTTTTCTTTCAAGTTTTAAAGCGTATACTGAGAAATAAAAAGTGTTACGTTCATTAAAATCCAGCAAACAACATTTATATTTAAACAACTGCAGTCCAAAAAAAGAAAAAATGTCATTCTATTACAACTTTTTTTTGTTACCTAATGTAAAGGATTTAATTCTTTTTCAACGAAACTCGATTGTTGTAAACCTGACATTTATTTTGTTTTGTTTCTATTAGCAAATTTTTACCGTAGTTAAAAATGTTTAAATATATATAAAAAGAAATTTTTGCTACTTTCTGAATTAAACCGTAGTTCAAAACTA
>NW_014570493.1:3033-8867 GCF_001313835.1 Polistes canadensis
AAGTTTTAAAGCGCATACTAACAAATAAAATGTATAACGTTCAATAAAATCCAGCAATTTACATTTATATTTCAACAACTGCAGTCCCAAAAGAGGAAAAAAATCACTTTTCTACAACATATTTTGGTTACTTTACGTGAAGAACAAAATTCTTTTTCAACGAAACTCGATTGCAGTAAACCTGACATACTTATTGTCTTGTTTCTAATAGCACATTTTTACCTTCACAAAAAATTTTTAATATATTTCAATAAGAAATTTTTGCTACTTTCTGAAATAAATTGTTTTTCAAAACTAGCAGATACATTAAGAAATGCTACATAACGAAAGCTGTAAAACGTTATTTTAAAGTATTAAAGCTTGTACTAACAAATAAAAAGTTTTATGTCTAATAAAATCCAGCAAACACTATTTATATTTCCACTACTGTAGTCCAAAAAAAAGGAAAAAATCGTTTTATTACAACATTCTTTGGTTACTTTACGTGTAGAATTCAATTCTTTTTCAACAAAAGTCGATTGTAGTAAACTTGACATTTATTTTGTTTTGTTTCTAGTAGCATATTCTTACCGTCGCTACAAATGTTTAAATATATTTAGAAAAATATTTTCGCTACTTTCTTAATTAAACCGTAGTTGAAAACTATTAGATACCTGAAGAAATGCTATATAACAAAACCTGTAAAACGTTTTCTTTTAAGTTTTAAAGCGTGTACTAACAAATAGAAAGTTTATGTCTAGTAAAATCAAGCAAAAAACATTTATATTTTAACAACCGCAGTCTAAAAAAAGGGAAAAAATCATTCGATTTAAAAATTTTGAGGTTACTTTACGTGAAGAATTGAATTCTTTTTCAACGAAACTCGATTGTATTAAACTTGAAATTTAATTGGTTTTGTTTCTAGTAGCACTTTTTTACCGTCGCTAAAAATGTTTAAATATATTAGGAAATAAATTTTTGCTACTTTCTAAATTAAACCGTAGTTCAAAACAATCAAATACATAAGGAAATGCTATATAACAAATGTTGTAAAACGTTTTCTTTCAAGTTTTAAAGTGTATACTAACAAATAAAAAGTGTTACGTTCAATAAAACCCAACAAATAACATTTATGTTTCAACAACTCCCGTCCAAAAAAAAGAAAAAAAAATTTTTTATTACAGCATTTTTTGGTTGCTTAATTAGGAGGATTCAATTCTTTTTAAACGAGACTCGATTGTAGTAACACTGACATTTATTTTGTTCTGTTTCTAGTGACACATTTTAACCGTCGCTAAAAATGTTTAAAAATATTTAGAAACAAATTTTTGCTACTTTCTAATGAAACCGTAGTTCAAAACTAGCAGATACATAAAAAAATGCTATATAACAAAAGCTGTAAAACGTTTTCTTTCAAGTATTTATGTGTATACTAACAAATAAAAAGGGTTAGGTCTAATAAAATCCAGCAAATAACATTTCCTTTTCAACAACTGCAGTCGAAGAAAGAGAAAAAATTATTTTATTACAACTACTTTTGGTTACTTAACGTGAAGAATTTAATTCTATTTCAACGGAACTCGATTGTAGTAAACCTGAAATTTATTCTGTTTTGTTTCTAGTAGCAAATCTTTACCGTCTTTTAAAATGTTTAAATATATTTACAAAGAAATTTTCGCCATTTTCCAAATTAAATTGTAGTTAAAAACTATAAAATTTCTAAAAAAGTGCTATTTTATCAAAAGCTATGTAATGTTTTTTTTTAAGCTTTAAAGCGTATACTTACAAATGAAAAGTTTTAAGTACGAAAAAATTTTTCAGACACTATTTATATTTGGACTACTGCAGTTAAAGAAAAAAGGAAAAAATCATTTTACTACGACTTTTTTTGCTAACTTTACGTGTAGAATTCTGTAATCTTTATATGAAAACTCGATAGTAGTCAACCTGACGTTCATTTTGTCTTGTTACTAATAGCACATTTTACCGTCACTATAAATTATTCAATATATTTAAGAAAAATTTACGCTGCTTTATAAATTAAATAGTAGTTGAAAACTATCAGATACATAAAGAAGTGCTATATAACAAAAGCTATAAAACGTTTTAATTCAAGTTTTAAAGCGTATACTAATAAGTAAAAAGTGTTATGTCCAATTAATTCTAGCAAATATCATTTACTTTTAAACTACTGCAGTCAAAAAAAGAGAAAAAATCATTTTATTACAACTTTTTTTTTTATTTTACGTGTAAAATTAAATTTTTTTTTTGTCAAAATTCGATTGTAGTCAACAAAACATCTATTCTGTTTAGTTTCTATTAGCAAATATTTACCTTCACAAAAGAAATCTAATATATTTAAAAAGAAATTTTTGCTATTTTTTGGATTATACCGTAGGTAAAAAATATAAAAAATTTTAAAACGTGATATTTACCAGAAGCTATGAAACGTTTTTTGTCGAGCTTTAAAGCGTATACTTACAAATAAAAAGTGTTAGGTCTATTAAAATCCAGCAAGTAACATTTATATTTTAACAATGGCACTCCAAAAAAAGGAAAAAATCATTCTATTACAACATTTTTAAGGGGGTATTCTGTTCTAGAGAAATAAATTTTAGGTCATTTTTGGAGTGCTGTAAAAAAAAAGCAATTAACTTTTTTACTATCCATTTTTTATACATTATTTATTAACATTAGAAGAATCATAAAAAAAATTAAAAAGTCGAAAAAATCAAAAATCCTGTTATTTATCAGGTGATGAAGTGGGAGTCTTAAAAATTTGGTGCGTGACCATACCCACGATTTTAACATTCCTAGCAATCTGAAACCAAAAGAGGAATAAGATTCTTAAACTATAATAATGTCGCAATGTCTGGAACTAAAGAAAAAATGGAAAAAAATTTTTTTACAAAATGGCGATTGCCTAAAAGAAAATTTTTTTGTACCACTTTTTTTAACTTTCTTTAATTTTTTAAAAATAGTAAAAATGAAAATTTGGGGATAGACGTAATTCCGGACATAGACAAATTTCTGAAGAAGATCCTTTTAAAATTTTAAGTAAATCGGTTGCGTAGAACCTCAAAAATCGTTGGTATCGTATTAAAAAAGACATTTCTGAGGAAAACGCGTGTAAAGTTTTAAGTAAATTTTTTGCAGTCTAAGTCATACAATTATATTTTAAATTTACATTTATTTAATCTGATATTCCTGCTGCATACATTGGACCTTCCTCGATTTCGAAAAAACTATTTTCGGCATTTCTCTCTTCCAATCGAGCAGTTCTGGCCTCCTTTGATGCGATGGATGTTCGTATCTCGGAGCGGTCAATCCGGGCGTTGTCTCGTTTGACGGCAAATGCATGAGCATCTAGACCATTTTTCACACCCATAATCGTAATCATTTTCAGAATTGGAATAAAGCCTTCATTAAAAATACACACCGCAATAAATGTGGCAATCTTAATGATCTCAGGCCCGAAATGGATATGTTTTGGAGCGAAAGTCCAGATCAACGAGTTTAGAGACTCATTATTATTTTGAGTTTCTGAACCTAAACATCGAGTCAATAATTCTTCTGGTGATAAGCTCTTGTAAATTGGCTTTATAATTTTCAAAACTTTATCACACAGAGGATTTTCGTKGTCAAACTCCTGTAATGTTCCTTCAGATGCAGCTTTTTGCCTCTTACAGCTACTCTCCGAACCAGGTGGGCAATACATATGTTGTTGGTCTTCATTCGTAGAACTATTATGGTAATACGTTGCCCAGATTGCATTTTTCATGTTCTCAACAGAATCAGGATGCCGGCGAATGGCTAAACCATAATATAAAGACAATTTATTGATGACTTGATCAGTTAATTTGCCTTCCCCTTTTCCACCAATCCCTATATTATCTTTCTTCGCTTTTCGTAGCCTTGCAACGATTCTTTTTTTGACGTGTCCTACGCACTCTTTTTTTTGGACAAGTGGGTCACCATCGTAAGGATCTATATCGAGTATACCCTTGAATGTCTTAGTGTCACCATCTCCAATATACTTTACGTATTTCACTCCATGTTTTTCAAYCRATCTACAGAACATTTCGACGATAGCATCAACTTCCATTTTGCCCGCACTTCCTTTATGGTTTATTGTACAGGACTCTTCATGATCTTCAAGCCAATYGTTGTATGCAGAAATATCGGAATTTTTTTTACTTTTTCAAACATTGCATCCTTGAACAAAATTGGATTTGACCACGATATCAACAACCTTCTTGCAATTTTTTGCTACAAGTGTAGTTACTCCGAATAGCGAACTAAAACCTCTTTTTTTCTATGTGCTATCGCCGGATAAAGTAAAATCCGTTGGACTGTCATTAGAATCAGAAGCTGAAGTTAACTCTTGTTCTTCATTTGCAGCTTTGGAGATAATGCAATCATAAACTGTAGATGCAGCCACGTATATGTTTTTGACACAAGTGTAATAAGTAGCGATTAATATTCCTTGACAAATATCCATTATGTCGCAGAAGATATTTAATTCTTCCCTGCTAACTCCCAAAAGCCGCATAGCAAATATCACTCGTCGGTTTACTTCGAAGGATTTGTCAACGAATGGACATGATGGAATATAGCGTATACTATCGCAACTGCATTGTAATGCAATTTTGAAACCGGGTCCGCGTTGAGCCGTTCTTGAAAATCTTATCTCGTTGTTGCATGTACTACACGAAACAAACGAAGAAATCGCTGAAAAAACCGTGAAAAACTGCAATACACAGTAGCCGCTCTTATTTTCAATTATCACCTTTTCATCATTTGATTTACTTAATTTTGCTGCTGATGCACTCGTCAAACTGGTGTCTTCCTGTGCCGTAAATCTAATGCTGTAAAATCGATTTTTTTTTGTCGATCTGGACGCGTAATCCTTAGCGCTGAGGATTTTTTATCCATTTTATTTGACAAAAAATTGAAATAATCACTACGAATAATTTTATTTTACTCAAAGCACATACGTCCACGTGGTTTAGAAGTTACAATTCCACTGTTAGCAGCTGGATGTAAGCGAATACTAAAAATAATAGACACAGCTCACCTAGGGTTATTGTGTTACAATATATATATATAACGGAACAAAAGGCTTAACTGAGAAATATAGATTCCAATAGACGGAGTATCCATTATGTCTTTTGTTCGATGAGTTGAAGCTCAACCGGTTAGTATGCCAACTTAGCAAAATACCTTTATCTCCGAGAATAATTTGAATTTTTATAAATCCTCTCGTAGACATATTCTTAAATAGTTAAACTTTGAAAATATGAAAAAAAATCGATTTTTTTTTATTTTTAGACCAGAATACCCCCTTAAATAAAAGTACTAAACTCATCAAATCACTTTCTATTTTGAATAAAAGTACTAAACTAATTAAATCTCTTTCTATTTAAATTTAAGTTATCAACAAAATAAATCTCTTTTTTAGTGAATGAAATTACTCAACTTATCAAATATTTTTCTATTTAAAAGAAAGTATCTAATTCATCAAATCTTTTTCAAAATTATTAAATGTACTTAACTTAGTTATACTTTTTATATCTAAACGAATGTTCTTAAACTTTCAAGTTGCCTTTCATTTAAATAAAAATATCTAGAAATCAAGTACTTTTTCATTTAAATGAAAGTACTTAACTCATAAAACGTCTTTCTATTTAAGTGAAAGTACTAACCTTTTTAAATCTTTTTCTATTTGAATTACAGTACTACACTTATATAATTTCTTTTTTTTTTGTGTATAAAAGTACCTTACATAATTTTTTTTTTCTATTTAATAAAAAGAACTAAACTTATCAAATCGATTAGCATTCAAAAAAAAACCT